>NC_057712.1:55087847-55111969 GCF_004010195.1 Chiloscyllium plagiosum
AAATATATCCTTGGTGGGGTCTGTTTGGAAGTGGCGGAAATGACGAAGGATGATAGGTGCGGACCAGTGGGGTTCTGTCCTGGTGGCGATTGGAGGGGTGGGGTCCAAGGGCGGAGGAGCGGGAAGTGGAGGAGATGCGGTGGAGAGCATCGTCAACCACGTCTGAGGGGAAATTGCGGTCTTTGAAGAAGGAGGCCATCTGGGTTGTTCGGTATTGGAATTGGTCCTCATGGGAGCAGATATGGCAGAGGCAAAAGAATTGGGAATATGGGATGGCGTTTTTACAGGGGGCAGGGTGGCAGGAGGTGTAATCTAGGTAGCTGTGGGAGTCGGTCTGTTTATAGTAAATGTCCGTGTTGAGTCAATCGCCCGAAATAGAAATGGAGAGGTCTAGGAAGGGGAGGGAGGAGTCTGAGACGGTCCAGATAAATTTGAGGTCGGGGTGGAAGGTGTTAGTAAAGTGGATGAACTGTTCAACCTCCTCATGGGAGCACGAGGTAGCGCCGATACAGTCATTGATGTAGCGGAGGAAAAGGTGGGGGGTGGTGCCAGTGTAGCTGCGGACGATGGACTGTTCCTTTGTCAGATGTGTTCGTCCTCACCTACCCCCCACCAACCTCCAGATACATCGTATCGTCCTTCGTCATTTCCGCCACCTCCAAACAGACCCCACCACCAAGGATATATTTCCCTCCCCTCCCCTGTCAGCGTTCAGGAAAGACCACTCCCTCTGCAACTCCCTTGTCAGGTCCACACCACCCCCCACCAACCCAACCTCCACTCCCGGCACCTTCCCCTGCAACCGCAAGAAATGCAAAACTTGCGCCCCCCCCTCCCCCCCACTTCCCTCCAACCAAGGCATCCTTCCATATCCATCACAAATTCACCTGCTCCTCCATACACATCATTTACTGCATCTACTGCACCCGATGTGGCCTCCTCGACATTGGGGAGGCTGCCTACTTGCGGAACATTTCAGAGAACACCTCTTGTGCACCCGCACCAACCAACCCAACCGCCCCGTGGCCGAACACTTTAACTCCCCCTCCCACTCCGCCAAGGACATGCAGGTCCTTGGACTCCTCCATTGCCAGACCATGGCAACACGACGCCTGGAGGAAGAGCGCCTCATCTTCCGCCTAGGAACCCTCCAACCACAAGAGGTGAATGCAGATTTCTCCAGCTTCCTCATTTCCCCTCGCCCCACCTTATCTCAGTCCCAACCCTCGGACGAAACGTCGATTCTCCTGCTCCTTGGATGCTGCCTGACCTGCTGCGCTTTTCCAGCAACACATTTCTCAGCTCTGATCTCCAGCATCTGCAGTCCTCACTTTCTCCTAATATGTTGTATATGAACCTGAAACAATATTGTGTAAATCTTCTTTTCTAAATATCCTTCCAAATACTAAATGCTGTTCCTATATTTACTTTATATATTTTGGTATTGCTAAAGACTTTTTCAAATTCATTTTGAACTTATTTGTTCATGGGTTGTGGATGTCGTTTATTGCAAATCCTTAATTGCCTTTAAAGGTGGTGACAAGCTGCCTCGTTGAATCACTGCAGTCCATGTGGTGTAGGTTCACCCAGTGTTGTTAGGTAGAGAATTCCAGGATATTGATGCAGTCATTCAATGTCAGTATGGTGGGTGACTTCGAGGGACACACATAAGTGATTGTGAACCATGCATCTACTGCCTTTACCTTTCTAGGTTGTAGAGATTGCACATTTAAAAGGTGCCATTAAATAAAAGACTTGTGAATTAGTACTATGCACCTTATTGATGGTGAACCTTGCCAGTGTGCATGAAGAGGTGAATATTTAGATTGAAGGATTGGATTTGTCCTGCTTTTTGTGAACAGGACAAGCTGGACAATTTTCCACATTGCTGGTTGCATGCAAGTGTTGTAACTGTATTGGAACACTTTGGCTAAGGTGTAGCAACTCACCAGCAATTGTACTGAAGACAATGCTGCAATGTTGTCAGGCCTTTGCAGTCCCCTGTACTTCAGAATTTCTTGATATCCTGAGGAATGAATCAAATTTGCTGCAACTTGGCACCTGTGATACTGGTGACCTCAGGAGGAGGTTAAGATATATCATCTCCTATGCAATTCTGCTGAAGATGTTTGCAAATGCTTCAGCCTTACATTTTTGCACTGATGTACTGTGCTGTCCCATCATTGCGGATCAGACTATCTGTGGAGCCACCTCCTCCAGTGGGTTGTTTAATTGTCACTTCATGACAGGATGTGGCAGGACTGGAATAATGGATCAGTGCAGGAATACTCCATTTGACTCTTGAAACCCACTCTGCTAACTGCACATTTTTGTCAATACCTCATAGTTCTTGACACTTTTGCCTCCGAGTTTATATCTAACCTGTTGCTTGAACATTCACTATACACTTTCTACTGCACGTAGATTACATGGATTGGCATGTGTAGGACTGTGTTGTGGCTTTGTTTGGTTGACAGCTCTTTTTCTAACAATGTCTGGTGTTATACCTGACATGTTTTCCTACACTCTTCATTGAGCCAGAGATAATCTCCTGGCTTGATGGTAATGGTAGAACAGTCAACATGTCATGTCATTGAGTTTGCAGATTGTATTTGAATATAGTTCTACTGCTTCTGAAGGCTCACATTGTGGGCGGCACGGTAGCACAGTGGTTAGCACTGCTGCTTCACAGCGCCAGAGACCTGGGTTCAATTCCCGCCTCTGGCGACTCTCTGTGTGGAGTTTGCACATTCTCCCCGTGTCTGCGTGGGTTTTCTCCGGGTGCTCCGGTTTCCTCCCACAATCCAAAAATGTGCAGGGGTTAGGTGAATTGGCCATGCTAAATTGCCCGTAGTGTTAGGTGAAGGGGTAAATGTAGGAGAATGGGTCTGGGTGGGTTACGCTTCGGCGGGTCGGTGTGGACTTGTTGGGCCGAAGGGCCTGTTTCCACACTGTAAGTAATCTAATCTAATCTAATCTAATCACATCACCTCATGGATGTCCAATTTTGAGTTGCTAGATTTGTTCTGTATTTTTAACAATTCAGTCATAGATTGGGCATCACTGCTGGTCCAGCATTTAATACCCATCCCTCGTTGCCCTTGAGAAGGTGGTAAGCTGCCTTCTTGAACCACTGCAGTCCATTTGGTACTGATGGACTCACAATGCCTTTAGAGAGAGTGTTCCAGGATTTTGACCCAGTGACACTGAAGAATTGTGATATATTTCCAAGTCAGAATGGTGAGTTGCTTGGAGGGGAATTTGCAATTGGTTGTGTTTCCATATATCTGCTGCCTTTGTCCTTCTCGATGCTAATCATTGTAGATTTGGAAAGGCTGTCTCAGGAATCTTGGTGAATTTCAATGATGCATTTTGTAAGTGGTACATGCTGTTGGTACTGAGTATTTGTGATTGAGGGGATGAATGTTTGTGGATGTGATGCCAATCAAGTGAGGCACTTTGCCGTAGATGATCAAGCTTCTTGAGAGTTGTTGGAGCTGCACTCAGAGTATAAATAGAGTATTCCATCATACTCCTGACTTCTGTCTTGTAGATGGTAGACAGGCTTTGGGGAACCAGGTGGTGAGTTACTCACTGCAGTATTCCTAGCTCTGACCTGTTTTTGTAGCCACTGTCCTTATATGGCTATTCCTGTTTCTGGTCAGTGTTAACCTCTAGGATGTTGACAGTGGGGATTCAATGACTATTGAATGTCAAGAAGTCATTGTTAGATTCTTTCTTTTTGGAGATGGTCATTTCCTGGCACTTGTGTGGTCCATGAATGTTACTTGCCACTTGTCAGTCAAAACCTGGAAATTGCACTGGTCTAGCTGTAATTCGTGTAAAAACTGCTTCAGTGTATGAGGAGTCGTGAATGGCCTGAACATTGTGCAATTATCAGCAACACCTCCACTTCTGATTTTAATGACGTAGGGAAGATCATTGATAAAGCAGCTGAAAATGGTTTGATTTAAGGCACAATCGTGAGGAGCTCCTGCAGAGATGTTCTGGAGCTGAGGTGACTAACCTTCAACAACCACAGCTATCTTCCTTGGTGCTAGGCATGACTGTAACCACCTATTCCCTTTAACACTGTGGTAGTGCAGAACATTTGATGGAGGGTATACTCGCTGTGAAGGTGGGACTTAGTCTGCGCAAGGATTCCACAATTGTTGCTCCTACCCTTATCACTTTCCACAGCTCTATCCTTTAGCATTCAGTCTACCACTCCATAGACATGCTAATAAACTACTCTTGATAATGAACGTTGATAGATTGCATTCTATTCCTTGGTGCATCCTCCAAATGGTCTTCACCATTGTGAGGATCTGATTCATCAGTCGAGAGGGGTGGTACTTGAAAATCAACAAGAAGTTTCCTTATGCATGTTTCACCTGATACCTTCAAGTTTCATGGGGTCTGGAATTAATGTTGAGAAAAATACTCTCCCACTGTATTGGCGATCTATCATGCTGATGGGAGAAGACATACTGAGGAAGATGGTGTCTGGAACATTGTGAAGTATAATTGATGAGTATGATTGTGTCAGTTTTTTTGTTTGTCAAATCTATGGGACAACTGTCCCAGTTTTGACATGTGTCCAAAATCTAGGAAGGAGGACTTTGCAGGGTCATTTGCACTGGATTTACCAGTGTTTCTGGTGCCTCTGTTGATGCCAGGTAATCTGTTGTTCATTCCGACTTTGGAAACAATTGAGTGGCTATTAGGCTATTTCATAGTGCAGTTAAGAGTCAATCACGTTGCTTTGGGACTGGAGTCATGTGTGGACCAGGCCTCTAAAGAACATTGGTAAACAAGATGTGTCTTTAAGATAATGGACAATGGTTTCATGGTAACCATTACTGATCAGATTTTAACTCCTAATTTGTTAACTAAATGTAAATTTCACTGACTGCCATGGTCGGATTTGAACCCATGTTACAAGCATTAACCTGGACCTCTGGTTTAGTCGTTTGTCGACATTACCACCACTTTTTCCTATGTTTTTCAAAAAAAGTTATATTTTGTCAAAATACAACTAATTTTGGATAATATTCCCCAATAAACCAGAGATATATAATTTTAATTTGATTTTGTACACATTTTATATTTCTACAGTCACTTTCGGTCAAAACAAAATTGACTGTTTCTGCAGCCTTGTTTATGGTTATAAATTCTATTACAGCAGTCAATCTGCCTGAAATGAAATCATAAAAACTCTTTTAAGTAGCTAGTTTATTGTATTACAGCATGGTTTGTGTCCTTGGGCTCTGAATGGTTGGAACTTCAGTGTAGGTGAGCTGAAAAGAAATAAAGCCACAGTCTCAAAATCAATTGTGTTTTCATTTTATTTATTTTTCACTTTCTTTAACCTCATTCATGCAAGTTCTTTATGGGCATAAAGTTTCACAGGTGCTGAAAAGTATCCAGTATCCTGAGTTGCCATTGTTATATGTGTGATCCCATATAATTAGTGTTAGATTA
Source organism: Chiloscyllium plagiosum (assembly GCF_004010195.1). Classification (NCBI taxonomy): domain Eukaryota; kingdom Metazoa; phylum Chordata; class Chondrichthyes; order Orectolobiformes; family Hemiscylliidae; genus Chiloscyllium; species Chiloscyllium plagiosum. The sequence continues at coordinate 55,093,332 of NC_057712.1, forward strand.
TTCAACATTGGCTGGATCCCAGGTTCAAAGGTTAACTTATAGTATCTAAACTACTGCCTCAGCTGAGAGCCTTGCAGAGATCAGATGCATCCAAAACCGAAACTTCATCAGTCCAGGCCCTTCTGTGGATAATGTTCACTTTAGACAGAGACAGAGATTGGATGGGGTATTGTGGTTCTGCTATTTGTGCTGACCTTAGCAATAGCACAGCAGTGTTTTGATAGCCACAGTTCATTTACATTTGTCAGTAAATTATAAGAGCTGAAATTTACTGATTGGGTAGGCACAAAAGATCAAACGATACTATAGCGGAACTAAGCTAAATACTCAATATTCAAAGGAGTGGGGAGGCCTTAGCAGGGACATATGTGTTTCTTCTGGCTTTTAGAGTGACCTTCAGCGAACATATTACAGATCATGGAATTGATTGTCTATCACCAGTAGGCAGCATTCATGTTGATTTATCAGGATCTTACCTACATTATAACACTATCTTTCATTTTCTAAGGGATGTAATAAAAGATATATGACATATGTATCAATATCATTAGGATTTGGATTTTAAAAATAGAGGCAGTTGGATTTTGGCTAGATCTGTGAAGGCTTTTTTTAATAATGGGAAAGTCATTTGGTATGGTGACCTAAATACCTAATTTCCATGTACACATGTGACTTCAGTTACATGCCTGGGTGTTAATGGGTAAGATGTTTATGTTAAATTGATCAGAGCACTTGTTTTGGTGTTGGAACAGAAAGTTCAACATTTCAGTTCAGGTGAAACAGTCACTCTGGTAGAAGGGGCTTTAGTCTGTGAAGCATCCAAGTCGTGCAAGTGTCTAGAACAGTTCCAGCTTTCTGAACTGACAAGTGGTTTTAGACCATCACAAGTGAAAAGGGTTCATGCCAGGAGATTTGGAAAGGAATCATAAAACTGCCTCAGTAATCCAAGTAAAAGATCTGGGAAGATTCAAATATTTTAGAAGTTAATGAGTTGAGATAAAATTGACATTTCTTTGGGATTCAATAGCTGTAAAAGGATAGCGCCAGATAACAAGTAGAAACTATGTTTATCTGAATAGTTTCTGATCTTTTTTTGACAGAATCCCTACAATGTGGAAGTAGACTGTTCAGCCCATCATGTCCACACCAACACTCTGAAAAGCATCCCATCTAGACTGCCCCCCAATCTTCTCCCTGTAATGCTGCATCTTCTAGGTAACCCACCTAGCCTGCATATGCCTGGACACTTTAGCATGGCCAATCCACCTAACCTGCACATTTTTGGACTGTGGGAGGGAAAATATGCAAACTCCACCCAGTCACCCAAGGCTGGAATTGAACCCAGGTCCCTAGACACTGAGGAAGTAGTGCTAACCACTCAGCCACCATACCATTTTATCTAGCTTTCTTTGTTTTTTTTTCTGTGATAAGCTTATCTTCTTTTAATAATGAGCATCTGCAATCTTGTGTGAATATATTTCCTGATACATTAACCAACTATAAAATTTAACATATGATCTATCAAGCTAGGTTTCAATCTGGGATTTGACGTTATTAGCGTAAACTAGGGTCATATCAAGAGATTTCTGCCAAAATAGGTAGGCAGTTCACACACCAACTGAATAGATTACTTACAAGATTACTTACAGTGTGGAAACAGGCCCTTCGGCCCAACAAGTCCACACCGCCCCGCCGAAGCGTAACCCACCCATACCCCTACATTTACCCCTTTACCTAACACTACGGGCAATTTAGCATGGCCAGTTCACCTGACATGCACATCTTTGGACTGTGGGAGGAAACCGGAGCACCCGGAGGAAACCCACGCAGACACGGGGAGAACGTGCAAACTCCACACAGTCAGTCGCCTGAGGCGGGAATTGAACCCGGGTCTCTGGCGCTGCGAGGCAGCAGTGCTAACCACTGTGCCACCGTGCCGCCCACAATACTGCAGATGTTAAATATCCAAAATAAAAATAGAAAATATTGGAAATACTGAGCAGGTCAGGCAGCATCTGTGGAGAGCAAGACTGTGAACAAATTAGGTTGATGGCACTTCACCCACATTTGTCAATGTCAGCAATGAGTTACTTGATCGTGCTCTTGCCTCTGAGCTGCAAGGTTTTGGGTTCAAATCTCATTCCTGTGGTGAAGTACAAAATCAAGATTGACACTCAAATACAGTACTGAGGGAGGGCGGCATGGTGACTCAGTGATTAGCACTGCTGCCTCACAGCACCTGAACTGAAATGTTTGATTCTAGTCTCGGGCGACTGTCTGTGTGGAGTTTACACATTCTCCCTGTGTCTGCGTGGGTTTACTTCAGGTGCTGCGGTTTCCTCCCACAGTCCAAAGATGTTCAGGTCAGGTGAATTGGCCATGCTAAATTGCCCAAAGTGTTAGGTGCATTAGTCAGAGGGAAATGGGACTGGGTGCATTACTGTTCGGAGGGACAGTGTGGACTTGTTGGGCCAAAGGGCCTGTATCCACACTGTAGGGAATCTAATCTAATATCAGATACTGACTTTCATCCGTGAAATTAAACTGAGATGCTGTCTGCTCTCTCTCAATTCGACCTGAAAGATTCCATGGTATTGTTGTATGGACTTGGTAGCTCACTATCTGTGTGAGCTGTTACTTACAATGAAACGTGCTGACCCTATGCCCTTTCATTGTTTGGAACAACAAAGCCTGCTTGGTCTAATGTGGTAGAGGAACACCATTTCATGGCCTAACTAAAAGAGACTTTGGAATTAATGAGGTACAGTTTGTTGCATGTCAGAAACTACTTACAGGTTACATTAATATGATTGACATTTGTAGTGATTGGGTCCACATTGACCTCATGAACAATGAAGTTCTTGATCGAGGTTATTAACCTGGGCCAATTAGGAAAGCCTTAGCTGGCTGAGTTGGGATGTCATGTTGAGTTTATACAGGACGTTTGTGAGGCCTGTTCTAGAGTACTGCATCCGATTCTGGTCTCCCTGTTATAGGAATGATATTATCAAGCTAGAGAGGGTTCAGGAAAGATTTATAACCAGGAGATTAGAATCTTCTTTGTTGAGGATTGATGTTGAGCTGGCTGACCACAGTCGGTATACTGTGTTTTATTCATTCATAGGATGAGGGTGTCACTGGCTAGGCTAGCATATATTGCCCATTCCTAATTGCCCAGAGGGCAGTTAAGAGTCAACCACAATGCTGTGGGTCTGGATTTACATGTAGGCCAGACCAAGTAAGGATGGCAGTTTCCTTATCTAAATGACACAAATGATCCAAATGGGTTTTTCCAATAATTGACAATGGATTCACAGTCAGCATTAGACTTTTAATTCCAGACTTGTATTGAATTCAAATTCAATCATCCGCCGTGGCAGGATTCAAACTAGGGTCCCCAGAACATTACCTGGGTCTCTGGATTAACAGTCCAGCGATAATACTACTAGGCCATTGCCTCCCCCTAGTAAATTAAGATGACTCGGTGATGGGACACGGCCTTTGTGCAGTTATTTCAGTGGCAACAGAAGAAAACACGACATCCCTGAGGAACTTTCACTTGCAACTGTCATCTTGAAGTTGGGGTAAGCATTTCTGGCATCTTGCCTTTATTTGGGAAGCCTGACTCATGTGACCCTGCTGTTGAAGACTGGGCCCAGATGTCAAGAGGATGCGATATTTTTTCCGGCCACATAACATTCGGGCAGATAAAGAGCAACAAGTAATCAGTAAAAGGGACTTAACTTTCTCAGAGGCACCAGGCACTAAAACTTTCCAAGAGTTGACAGAATTGGTTAAGGGATATTAAGATCACAATCCTCCTCTCATCCTGAGATGCTATCAATTTTATTTGCTTGTTGAGAATCAGGGGATTTTTGATGAGGTTATGACAACGGGCATGTAATTTTGGGCTAACGCTGAACGAGATGCTGAGAAACCATTTGGTGTGTGGGATTACTGATGTAACCATGCAGAAGCACCTACTAGCTGAGGCCCAATTGGACTTCAAAAGGCACTGCAGCTTACCTTGTCATTAGAAAATATGGCTAGTGAAGAATGGGAACTACAGGGCGTCCCAATGGAAGTGGACATCCTCACCTGTCCAGCTGAGCTTGGAGAACACCACCTGAGTGTAGGCAATCGCAGAGCCTCATGCAGGGGCATGTCTGAGCAGAGGTTTCACTCTAGGCCAACCCATAGCAGAACCCTGGGGCGGCACAGTGGCTCAGTGGTTAGCACTGCTGCCTCACAGTGCCAGGGAACCCAGTTCAATTCCAGCCTTGGGCGACTGTGGAGTTTGCACATTCTCCCTGTGTCTGCGTGGGTTTCAGAATTAGAATCCCTATTGTGTGGAAACAGGCCTTGTGACCCAACAAATCTACATCGACCTTCCAAAGAGTATCCCACCCAGACCAATTCCCCTACATGTACCACTGACTCATGCACCTAACCTACACATCCCTGAACACTATGGGCAATTTAGCATGTCCAATTCACCTAACTTGCACATCTTTGAATTGTGGGAGGAAACCAACCTGCATGGTGCTCCAGTTTCCTCCCACACTCCAAAGATGCGCAGGTCAGGTGAATTGGCCATGCTAAATTGCCAATTCAGGTGAATGTTCAGGAATATGTAGGTTAGGTGCATTAGTTAGGGATTAATGTAAGGGAATAGGATAGGAGAATGAGGTCTGGGTGGGTTACTCTTCGGAGGGTCGGTGTGGACTTGTTGGGCCAAATGGCCTATTTCCACACTGTAGGGATTCTATGATTCTAACCCCATGACAAATCAGTTCTTCAGGATCTCAGCCAACAAATCATTGTAGTTGCTGCTCGTATGCAGATTTAGGACAGCACAGGAGTCCTACAAGGCCTGACTTGAGAAAAATTCAGAGGCCAGTGCTCAGGAGTGTGCACGCCCTGGAAAGTTCCTCTGCATATGGGTTGGAATAATTAAATTGCTTAGTGACACCCAAATCAGAGCCAATTAAAATGTATGTTTGGTTAAATGGTCACCCAGTTCCCATGGAGGTTGGTACCAGTGCAGCTGTATCTGTGGTTGCAGAATATGTCTTCAACAAGATTTGCTCATGACTCCACCCCTTTAAGATTGCTCAAGACCGCAGTCAGAATGAGAACATGTTGCAAATTAAGAGTACGACTTCGGTTCTGGTCTCCTATGAGAAGCAGTTGGTACCATACCACTGATGGTAGTAAAAGGCTTGAGCCCAAGCCTACTGGCGAAGACTTGGTTGAGAAAGATTAACCTTAATTGGATCAGTATTTTTCAATTGGAAACCGGTTGCCTCATTGATGTCCTAGTGAAATACAAGAAAGCCTTGGGACTATCAAAGGACCAAAGCCACTTTGCATGTTGTGGAGATGCCGGTATTGAACTGGGTTGGACAAGGTTAAAAATCACATGACACCAGGTTATAGTCAAACAGGTTTATTTCAAAACACAAACTTTCAGAGATCTGCTCCTTCTTCACGTGTTACAAATGGGGCTCCAAAAGCTTGTGTTTTCAAATAAACCTGATGGACTATAATCTGCTGTCATGTGCTTTTGACTTTACATGTTCACCAGGAAGCAATTCGAAGGTTTTGCAAGGCCCGCCCAGTGCTATTTGCCTTGCGGGCAAAAGTAGAGGCTGAAATCAGGAGATTGGAGAACGAAGGAATCATTAAACCAATAGTTTGCAGAACAGGCAACACCGGTCATACCAATTGTGAAGCCTGATGGCTGAGTTTGCCCTTAGGGGGATTTTAAGAAAACGGTAAACTGTTTCTCGCAGCTGCATAAATACCCAGTTACTCACAGAGAAGACTTGTACGCAAAGTTGGTGAAGGGGGCTGTCATTACAAAACTGAGCCACGCCTACCTGCAATTGCAAATGGATGAGGAGGCCCAGAATTACGCTACAAGTAATACCAATTTGGGTTTATATCAATATTCAAGACTGCCATTGGTTATTGTCAGCCTGTGCCTTTTTCCAGTGGACCATGGAGAACATTTTATCAGGGTTACTCCAGGTTGCCATTTATCTGGATGTCATACTAATAATAGGGAGGACCAATAAAAAGCACTTGGACAACTTGGATATAGTGCTTAAATGTTTCTCCCAGGCAGGTGTTGCCTTAGCTGTGTGTCCCAGGTGCCTTAAGTGACCTACATGGATTACAGAATTGACAAAATCAGGTAACATCCATTGGAGGAGAAAGTGAGGATGAGCAAAGGGGCCCTGGCTTCCACGTCTGTACCAGAGCTTAGGTCTTTCTTTGGATTAGTGAATTATTACAGAAAATTCATACGTAATCTGGCCTCTGTCTTGGCAACCTTACGCCTACTATTTAAAAAAAAGAGTCCGTCTTGGAAATGATCACAAAGCCAAGAAGTAGCCTCTAGAGAAGTGAAAAAGCAGCTATCATCCTCTATTTTGTTGGCCTACCACGATCCGAAGCGAGAAGTAGTACTGACATGCGATGCCTTCCTGTATGGTATTGGGGTAGTGTTGCCTCAATACTGTTGCTGCTGGAAGAAGAGGAGGAAACTCTTCCGAGATACTCTGGAAGCAAGAGATAGGCCACAGTCCAATACACGCCCCCTGTGTCTGAGTCCGAGTCGTAGGGACTGAACCTAGGGCAAAAGCATTGCAAAACAAGTGAAAAACCAGACCTACATCCCCTGATTTTGTGAGGGGGTGGGGAGAAGGGATATAGTGATTGGGACCAGATTGTCTTCATTAACGTTGTGTGAGGTTCCCGATTTGCACTGTTAACCTCAGTCCACAAGGAAAGCTTTGGCTAAACAATATAACCAGGAGATTCAGAGTCCCCTCAGTAAAGATAAAAAGTATAACCAGGAGATTAGAATCTCCTCGGTTCAGGACTGACTCCGGTATACTGTGTACTAGTAAATAAACGTTCATTTGGTGACAGAATACTGGCCTCTGTGCAGTTATTTTAGCAGCGATGAACAAAAAAAAATGCATGTATAAAACTAGGAGATTAGAATCTCCCAGTTGAGGACTGACTCTGAGCTATCTGCCAGTAGCCAGTATGAAAAAGAAATATAACCAGGAGAAGGTCTTTAGGGAGAGCTGGGGCATGTAGTACTTTATTTCCCACTCCAATTCTATTTTGACTTGATCCCTACCCTCCCCTTCACTTTTCTTTCATGTAGGCATTGCCCGATTGGGCTGGTTTCTTGGCCACATGGGTTTTTTCTTCCTGGTAGTGGAGTGTTAATAAAATTATTTACTCTTGGTGTTCTTACTGTGTCTTGCACATACACACGAAAAGAAAAATAACCAAGAGGTTTAGAATCTCCTCAGTTCAGGGGATAGGCTGTGACCTGACTGGCCACAGCCAGTGTACCATGTAATGTACTGTACAAGTAAGTAAAGGGTGATATGGTGAGAGGTACCAGCCTTTGTGTTGTTATTTCAGTTTTATACTGAGTCGTCTGCCTGTTGTCGCATATTCTTTTTATCCAATATCCCACCCAGTCTGATCCCACTCTCCCCCCTCACTCCCCATATCCTTTAGAAGCCCATGCAACGTATACCATCAGTCCCCATCAGTCACTGCACACTTTAATATCGTATTCAGGGTGAATTCATTCGCCTCACCCTTTAATATCCCACGCATCTAATTTCCCTCTCCTGCTGTCTTGAAATTACAAATGTGTAAATAGCTTTATTCAACATCCCAGCTCATCTCAACATTTTCTTGATGACTACTTTACTCTGATGGTTCACTGAATGACAGGAAAACAGACCCAAACCTTCAATTATAGTGTTAGTATATGCGCATTTAAATTTTACCTAATTTAATGATTAAGCCAAAAGATGTGGCATTTCCAAATTTTACTGCAGGGAAAAATGAAAAATTTGAATGTTGAAGCTAGTGTATAACATCAAGTGCAATAAAAGCTCAATAAATAAGTATCTAAAAAAAAGTGAAGGCCTTTAGGGACAGGTGGGCACCACAGGTGTGGAGTGTTTTTCTTCCCCCTCCAATTCTACTTTGATTTAGTCCCTACCCTCCCCTTCACCTGTTTTACATAATCATTGCGCACTCTGTGCTTTGTTTGTCACTGGTTCATTGGCCACATGGTGATTTTCCTCGTGGTGGAATACTAATAAAGGTATTTACACTTAGTGTTTTCACTGCATCTTGCACCTACACACATACTACATGAGTGCTGGGGCATATAAGCACTACTGCTGTATGAAAAAAATATATACATAAACAGAATCTCCTCAATTCAGGGGCTGGCTCTGAGCTGGCTGACTACAGCCTGTATACTGGGCACAAGTAAAAAAAAAATTAACCAGGAGAATAGAATCTTTTCAGTTGAGGACTGACTCCAAACTGGAAAAAAATAATCAGGAAAAGTATTTTAAGGAGAGGTGGGCACCCCAGCGTGTGGAGTGTTTTATTTCCCCCTCAAATTTTGTTTTGATTTAGTCCCTATCCTTTTTTTCCACGTAAGCATTGTTCGCTCTGGGCTTTGCTTGTCACTAGTTCCTTGGCCAAATGGGTGTTTTTTTTCTGGTGATGGTACATTAATAAAGTTATTTACGCTTGATGTTTTCATTGTGTCTTGCATCTACACATACACACATGCTGGGGAATATAATAGTCATGACTGCTGTGTGGCAGTAGGGGAGGTGGGAGAAAAAATTATAACCAGGAGATTAGAATCTCCTCACTCGAGAAAAATTTAACCACGAGAAAGTTTTTAGGGAGAGATGGGCAACGTGGGGTGTGGAGTGCTTATTTCCCCCTCCAATTCTAATTGGATTTAATTCCTACCCTACAATTTCCTTCACAGAGCTGATGGGGCTCTGCTTGTCACTGCCCACTCAGATGTTTTTTTCTCCTGGTGGTGGAATTTTAATAAAGTTGTTTACATCTGATCTTCTAAAATAAAATAAATATAACCAGGAGATTTAGCATTTCAGTCAACTGACTCTGAGCTGGCTGGCCACAGCCAATGTATTGTGCACGAGTAAATAAAGGGTGACTTGGTGACAAGATACCAGCCTCTGTGCAGTTATTTCACTTCCTGATTACATGCTATATCTATGTGCTCGCTTTCTATGTTTTGTGGATAGGTAACTCCAAGACCATTTGTCTTGCAGCTTTATGAAGTCTTTTTCCATTTAAACAATACCATTCTTTTGTTCTCCCTTCCAAATGAATAACTTCACATTTTCCAGAAAAAGGAAAAATGATAGAACCATGAGGTTAGAATCTCCTAAGGTGTGAATTGACTCTGAGCTGGCTGACCACTGTCAGTTTACTGGGCACTAATAAGTAAAGGGTGACCTGCTGACAGGACTCAGCCTCTGTGTAGTTATTTCAATATTGTTACAAAGGCATTGAGAAGGACTGGTTGTTAAGTCTTACTGGTTTGAAATTGTCAGCTGATCTGTTCACAGATCCATACCGCATCATCATGGTCAATGGTGCTTATGGCACTCCTTAGCATTAATCCTTTCAGGCTGATATAAAACAGGCACCACTTTAAAGAGGTGCATGGGATCCCTGGTGTTTTTGGCTTTGGTTTTCCTGGCCAATATTTATCACTCATTCAACATTTTAAAAATCTGATCATTATCCCTAAACAAAAAAATCATATTTCATTGCCAATTCTGTATCCAAATAGCTAGCTCTCCCTCTATTCCATGTGATCTAACCTTGCTAACCAGTTTACCATGAGAAACCTTATTGAACGCCTGACTGAAGTCCATATAGATCACATCCACCACTCTGTCCTCATCAATCCTCTTTGTTATTTCTTCAAAAAACTCAATCATGTTCATGAGACATGATTTCCCATGCACAAAATCATGTTGACTATCCCTAATCAATCCTTGCCTTTCCAAATACATGTAAATCCTGTCCCTCAGGATTCCCTCTAAGAACTTACCCATCACTGATGTCAGGGTCACGGATCTATAGTTCCCTGGCTTTTCCTTACCACCTTTCTTAAATAGTGGCACCACGTTAGCCAACCTCTAGTCTTCTGGCACCTCATCTATGGCTATTGATGATACAAATATCTCCGCAGGGAGCCCAGCAGTCTCTTGCTCTCTAGCTTCCCACAGAGTTCGAGGGCATACCTGATCAAGTTCCGGGGATTTATCCACCTCTATGTGTTTTAAGAAATCCAGCATTTCCTTCTATGTAATGTGGACATTTTTCCAGATGTCATTATTTATTTCCCCATGTTCTCCAACTTTCATATCCTTCTCCGCAATCAACACGGATGCAGAATTCTCATTTAATATTTTCCCCAATCTCTAGCAGTTCCACACCTGATCTTAAGGGGCCCTATTCTCTCCCTCATTACCCTTTTGTCCTTAATAAACTTGTAGAATCCTTTTGGATTCTCCTTAACCCTATTTGCCAAGTAATAAATACATTTGAAAATTACTGACCGTTAAGTGCTTTGGGAAATCTTGTGGTCATGAAAGGTACCCTGTTGAGTACAAATCGTCTTTATTTCATTTTCTTGGGTTGTGTGTGCGAGGATGTAATCAAAGAAATGTTACAGTTCAGATCCACGATTTTAACAGCCCAGCTCCCCATTTCCTACCTAGCAGAGGCTGTGAAATCAGCCCCATAACTCAGTACAGCATTAGGTGGTACATCTATCCACTAAGCTATCATGTTGCAACTTAAGTAAACATACTTTACAAAAATGAAATTGGGAATAAATAATGCAGTGATTTACTGCTACGTTTCCTGTCAACATGCTTTGCAATTTTAATCAGATGGAAGCCTGGGAACTATTGCACAATGTAACCTTTAAAAAGCAGTCTGTAACCGCATCACTCATCACCAGATAACTTGTCACTGTGGAATCAAATGCTCACGCAAATATGCAGGTACTAGGGGGAACTGGAAGAATATGCTGGTTTATTTGTTTCGTCTTCGGAGTATAACTAAAATGATGCGTTACAAAAGGCTACGAAGAGAAACTTGTGCTGACATTGCAGCACTCTGGTTAACAGTACAGTTGTACTATTTTAAGGGATCCCATACTAAGTACTGCTTTCGGGACAAAAGGGCAAACAATGTAGACAGTGTAAAAAAACAGAAAGACTCTCTTCTCAAATTTGAGCGAGTTATCTTTCCTTGTGATTGTCAATAAAGATTTCTAAGTCAACACTGAAGAGCGATGGAGCTTCTGTATTGTGTGCGCCACACGAAGTCCCACCCGCAACCACAAGCTATCCATCATACAAATTTTTTATATCCTCCGGACTGTGTCAGGCGTGATTGCTTTACCACCTGAGTGCTTTACGACAAATGATCATCTATAAGAACACAAATCATTCCAGATAACAGCATACACACATTGCATGAACATAACAGCTGCGTTTTTTTTATCTGACATAGGAAGGCCATACCAAGCTTTGTATTGGTTTGCATTGTCTTTGTCACTTTAGTCGATGGAATTATTTAAAATCAAATTAAATAATGACCGGACATTTGCTGTCATTGAAGAAATGGTGGCTATTACTCCATGTACAAGAAACTAAAATTAACAACATTTTGTATTCTTTCCGATGTAAATTTAATACCTTTTCAACCTTCACCGGAAACTAAAGCATCTAGTTTCATTCAGTTGTCCTTTATTCAAATCGGGCAGATTTGCAACGTGGTGTTAAGGAACAGATCATTTTCAGTGCGTTATTACAGGCTGATCAATACTGACAGTTACTTTCAGTTGTTTTATGAAAGATTGTGAATTCCTTCAAAACTCGTGTAACCAGGTATGCTGCGGGGTTACGTTTGACAAGCATGGTACTTGTTAAAGTTATAATCCAAAATTCTATAAGGTTTCATGTCCCTCCGATGTCTTCAGCCAGCGGGACCTTCGATATCAAGGCTGTCATGTAAAAAGAACTAGTAAAAGGTAGCAGATGGGTTCGAAAAAAAAGCTGACAGTGCTTAAAACATGAGACAGCACCCAGCCCTGGCAATGCTACAAGAGGAAAGTCAGACCGAAGTTTCAGTCGGACACAGCCTAGTTTTAATTTGATCTGCACTTTTTTATACCTAACCTTTTTATTACTTTTATTGCAGGGAGAAGTCGAATCGCTGTTTGCCTTAATAGTGTATTTAAAAATCACTTTCGGGGCATGTGAGATACTTTACTTTTTGATTCTCAAATAGTGTATTCTCCAACATTTCCTGTATTTCAAAACAAATTGATTCTCCTCAAAGGATTAGATACTTCAAAGCATGAAAATATATGCACTTGGAATATGTTGCCTGCCATTCCGCAGGACCCGAGTCCAAATAGAATATTAATTCCAACTAGTAACAACACACCCCACCCATAACAGTGTGCATCTCCTCAACCTGTAAAGACATGGGCGTTTATTTTCTTACAAAGGACCTTTGAAATGCATTCCACATTGAATTGTCAAACTATTTTATTGCCAGATAGTTTGCCATTTATTTACATTTTTTAACAAAGTGCAGGTTACAACTGCCCAAGGAGCATGTACATACAATGTATGTGAACTGAAGCATATATGATCATGGTTCATGTGCTGACTGTGGCAGTGTATAAAAACACAGATTATGGTTATTGTTGTTAAACAGTTCATTTGGAAATCTACCTCCTGAGCATTTTTGAGACCTATGGAATATTTATATATGTATGGAAATTTGGAAAATGCACAAATAATGAATTTGTGAGCATTATGAGAGGCAATGTTTGATTATTTACAAAGTGCTTATGCAGATCAACTCACTAGTAGTGCAGTATATTTCCTGTTTCTCTGCTCCTGGCACAAATAAAGTTGACAATGGTGTAAATGGTGCCTTTGGTTTCAAGTCATTGGCCTTAAGAAGCAGAAAATTTATGCTCAGGTAAGAATAGGAACCAGCAAAGAGTGAAAGTGTGTATGTGTATATTGGGGGAAATGTAAGGGGAAGGTAGATGCATAACAGTGCAAAAGATATGGCTGACGATAAAGGCTCATGAGCAATAACGTGGCGGGAATAATCGAGTTGGGCATTGCAGAGTAACAAGGAAAGGCAAAGGGATATTGGAGTTGCAGAATTGTAAAAGAGGACCATCAACCCACACATAGCTGGACAAATGAGGAGACAGTTGATATAACAGTGGTTTCACTGACTACCTCAATTTCCACAGATGAAATGTCAGAAAAAGATTTGCAGTGTTAATAGTTTTGTTATAATTCACAAGTCCCTTGACTTTTTGTCCATGAAGTTCTGATAATTTACGCTAAGCAGTAATGTGCAAAAATTATAAGTGAAAAGTTGCAACTGTAATAATATGATTGTGATATTCATACTGATTTCATGTAAATGAGAATAATTGACACACCATTGTATTCATTTCACCTTACATGCCTGACTGAAATTTTGCAGTGTTTTAACTACTAGACACCAATGTTGTAGATTGACATTATATGAATGTTGAAAAAACTCTCAGCACCCGTGAAGAGAGAAACATTTAGAGTTCAATATGACTCTTTTTCTTTAGAACTTTAATATAATTGCATATATGTTCCACAGGCCAGAAGTTTGATTCTGATCACTACTGAGTTTCTTCACTTAGATATTTGATGTTTTCAATGTTGCAGCACATAAGGAAATGTTCGCTACCCCACTCGATAAGAGTACTAGAATTTCTTCAATATCATGCATAAATACATAGTGCCTTGTTTACTCAATTACTGCTCTTAAGTTTTAGTTCATCTTTTCTTATGTTGATATGTAAGCTGCTGTTGAGATGCTTTGGGGCAGGGGGAAGAACCGTTAGTCACTTGAAAATCTGAACCACTTCTCCCGTAAATATTTATTGATGTAGTCAACATAGCTGTTATGGATGATCAGGTCTGTAGGCTGGTTGTTCCTGCACAAGGTAGATAATGTGAATAGATTTATTCCTAAACAAAAAATAATCTTTTTATTGGCAATTTGTTAGTTTTGCTGGGCTGCGCGCTCAAAATTTGCTCTCCTTAAATCTGCTGATCCATTAGGTGTAAAAGATTGCAGGACAGTTTGGTATGCAAAGTTCATCTGAAATAATTTTATTACAGTGTAATAGTCATGATTGTGGACTTACCTCCATTTCTTTCGGTCACAGTATATTGCCTTTGTAGAGTTACAATCTGCAACCCATGTCCACTCTTCACAGCTGCAGTAAAGATTGACTCTGGTCTCTTCCTAGGATACAAAATTGTTGTGAATACAGCCAAATGGCACATTTTATCAGAACTGTTTTAATGTGAATGGAAAGTTCCATTTGCACTCTAGCTCTGACTTTAAATTTGTTTCAAATTAAAACGAATCATGTAAAAGGTGTAAAGAACTTATTGGAACATTAGCTGTTAGTAAAATCGCCTGCCTCCTGATAAGCAGTTTGAAGTTGGCTTGGATTTAGGTGATATTGATTCAGGATGTTGGAAACTGTTATGAAATTCCATTTGTAATTTTAGAATTCTCTAACACTTTCCAACATCCTGAATCAATATTATCAACTTTGCACCTGTTTCCTTACCCACTCTGCAGCATTGCAAAGGTATTGGGTTAAAGCATGATGTTTGCAAATTAAGTATTCAGATTTAAGATCCAAGATTTGTACAGTGGGATAGAATGGACTGGCCAATGGATGGAATTGTTTATATAAAACTACTACAGGTCTGATTTGTAAACTGGATTGCCATTCTTTGAGAGATGCAATTCAATCTTAATCTTTACACAAATCAATGCATTGTTTAGAATATTGTGGAGCTGGTTTATAAGAGTTTTTTTTACATTGCAAAATTCAAATTTGCATTTGATTTCTGAAGGAATAGAAAAATACTGTTGATGCCTTTGAAACCTCATCAACTAAAACTACTATTGAACTGCCAACCTTTTAATTCCTTTATTTGATTCTGTTTTCACCCTTTCAAAAAGAAACTAGCTTTGTCTCTTAGCCTAATTGCCTTAATCCACTGAGAATGGGAGTGTTTCTATGAGAAATAAATACTAAGTAAGCAATGGCTTATCTTGTTCTCCTCTGTTATCCTCTCGTTCACAGGTACTAAATACTAAGCATGAACAGTTGTACAGAATGCTGAAAATTCACATTTTTCTATCTAATTGTAAACAAAATTATGATGCTAAAAAAAACTGAATTTAATCATTTATTTTGAACAGCATTGCTGATTTACATATGGGATGATTTACATGTTTACCTTGGTACATAAAATAATTAATTTTGTGAACTTAAAGCATTACAAATTGCTTTGGTTTAACCAAAATAGCAAACTGTTATTTCATAAAATTATTATGATGTGTGAATGAATACTCATTTGCTGTGCTGCTGTCTGAAATTTGAGTTTGCAATAAAAATAACAAGCAGCAAACATAGACTTATCATAGGTCCCCTGAATTAGCATTGTTTTGTCTTTCTGTAGGGATGACTGGTCACGCAGAAGTAGTGAGAGTTGTGTACCATCCAGACAAAATCTGCTTTGAAAAACTTCTCAAGGTCTTCTGGGAGAGCCATGACCCAACACAAGGTACTGTAATGAATAGACCAGCTCCTCATTATATTCCTAATCACTGCTGTGGTAATTAGTGTTTCAGTAACATGTTTAAATGAACCTTGAAACCACATGTGGTCCAAACAACGTGAAAGAAATGACAGGCAGAGTTTTTTTTAAACATTGAAACAATTGAACCAGAAAAAAATATTGTGACTGTTTAACTCCGAGGGTTAACATTGCTTTTTTCCTCAGCTCAATGGAAATTATTGACACTGTTCATGTGCAACTCTGCAGTATGATTTATTTCACCTCCCAGCTTCAGCAGAGTTATTTAAAAAGTCAACTTTTTTTTATTAATATGAGTCCGCACTTGCTTTTGTCAGCAACTAAAGGCAATAAATCAAGTCCAAATAACTAACATTTACTAATAGTCCCTATGTCATAAGGTCCTTGTGACCCCAGTTGGTTGTTACTATAAAACAAATGATGGGTATGTAACTGTTGGTAAGGAGTGTGGTTGCAGTATTTAATCAGCTGAAAATTAGATTTCTTTTACAGTTTTCATACTTTGTATTAGAGTGAAAAATGATATTAAAAAGCTGAAGTATTAAAAGGTACAATAATGGAAATGTATCAAGTTATAAAACATTTTGTTATTCTTAGTGTTCCTTTAAAACACCTATCCCTATCATGTATATGATAAACATGAGCAGGCACTCATGGAGCTGACAGGCAGAAAGATATTTGCATTATTCAGGAGATTCAAGAATTAATTATTAGTATGTCTTTTATGTTGCTGGTTAACCTCTGGATGTTTTTGAGCCTATTTTCTGATTATTGCAACCATTTTCTGGCCTCTAATGACAAGTGTTAGCCTGTGTAACATTTCTTTTGGCTGCTCGTGGCTGCGGTCTTGGGTAGTGTATAGAGCTACCAAAGGCCCAGAGTGGGAACAACCAAAAAGACAAGTCAGAGCAGCAGGAAGGTGAAGAGGGAGCAGGAGAGCACTGTACACAAGGCACATTGCACATCCTTAGGGAACACATCTTCACATTGAACTCCACTGGATAACAATGTGTGGTGTGCCTTACTTCACAAAGAAATCTGTCATTGAACTACCACACTTGAAGTAGCCACAGATCTAGCCTACAACCAAGCAATGAGCAACACTGCTTTTGAATGTTACTTCACTGTGACCCTCATCTCTTATGTAACAGGATCTGTTCAAGCTACATCCTGAATTTTGTTTTCAGGTGACAATGTCAACTAGTATGTTTACGAAGCATCCAAAGATGTTACAGAGGAGTGTTACTGAGCTGGACAGATGACCAAAGGATAGGTTTTAAAGAGTCCTTATTGATGGAGATATTCTGTGGGAATAAAGATCTCAGAAATTGCCTCAGTACAGATGCCAATAAATTCAATTCAATTCAATGTGGCAGAAAAATACTGTGACCATGTTGGATCAGGATAAGATTCAGAAGCAGTAGAGAAAAATACTTTAACCCAGGGGCCATTGATGCATTGCATCCCAAGCATATGATATTTTAAATTTTGAGTTAACATCAGAGGATTACCACTATGGTATGGATTGCCATGCGTTATGCTGTGCATGAAAATTGTAGAAAATTAGGGGTAACCTACACTTAGATCCTTTATTAAATAATGCATTAAAAAGTCACAGTTACTGTTCTCAGCCCCTGATAAGTGTTGGTCAGAAAGTGTGCTTTATGGTCTGACAATGCAGTGATGTTATGAATCAGAGTTTCTGTCATAAATTCTTCATAGTCTAGCCTTTGCCACTTTTATTTCTAAGATTATATCACCACCATTGGCTGTGTGCAGTTGCCCATTCAGCCACAAAGGAACAGCTGATATACAAGGAAGATTTTTGTTTGCTATCACCATTTCACCAGTGTTATGACATGGGGTAAACCCCCTCCACCTGCTAATTTAAAACCAGCACCAGAGAAAAGATTTACCCATGCAGTAATCTGTGAAAATTCAAGAGGCCAAGAAATTTAAAGTAAAAGTTAACAATTTTATTTCTTCAACTATAACAGAGAATAATTAACTAGCAACTATTTACAACTCCTTTCTCTAACCTACCTTTTACCCTCCCCTTTTACAATACTAGTCCGATAAAGCCCCTGATTAAGATTTACCAAAAATTCAAATTTCAAAATCAGCCAGCAGTTGAATCTTGTCTTTGTACCTTCCTCTATCTTCTTTTCTTTGTTTTAGGGATTATGTTTAACAGGATTATGTTTCACAGATTATGATAGATAAAGGTATCGTTAAGAGAGCTATTCTGTGGGCAGTCTGCATGTGTTGGTAGCTTGGCAGCTCTCCCCTAACTGTTCAATTTTCCCGGTCTTATACCCCCAAAGCATCGGAATGTGTCATTGGCTTTTAATATTGTCAATGTATTAAATTCAAACTTGGTTGGAGTTTGGTATTTTTTGGGGTATAATTTAAACTGATTGGCCCAATTCGAATTTGTATTTGTTGTCTCCAGGCAACCAGCTACACTAGCTGCTGGACCAAAAGGTTACATTGCATCTTGTTCAGAACACTTGGTGCTGTCAGGTAGT
Source organism: Chiloscyllium plagiosum (assembly GCF_004010195.1). NCBI lineage: Eukaryota > Metazoa > Chordata > Chondrichthyes > Orectolobiformes > Hemiscylliidae > Chiloscyllium > Chiloscyllium plagiosum. The sequence continues at coordinate 55,111,462 of NC_057712.1, forward strand.
TCTGTTAGCTTTTAACTCTCTTAAAGGTATAGTGCACTCACATCTTCACAACACCAGTGAGATCAAAACTGGCAATAGGGATGCTGGTGAATTTTAAATATGACGGTACTAATCTTTCATTACTTCCTTTGTCTATAGTCTGTTTTTACATAATACTAACTTAACAACACTGTCAGCAGATTATCCCACACTACCAAGCTGCTTTTTCTTGAGGAGAAAGTGAGGACTGCAGATGCTAGAGATCAGAGCTGAAAATGTGTTGCTGGAAAAGCGCAGCAGGTCAGGCAGCATCCAAGGAACAGGAGAATCGACTTTTCGGGCATAAGCCCTTCTTCAGGAATGAGGAAAGTGTGTCCAGCAGGCTAAGATAAAAGGTAGGGAGGAGGGACTTGGGGGAGGGGCGTTGGAAATGGGATAGGTGGAAAGAGGTCAAGGTGAGGGTGATAGGCCGGAGTGGGGGGGGGGCGGAGAGGTCAGGAAGAAGATTGCAGGTTAGGAAGGCAGTGCT
>NC_057712.1:55112037-55125772 GCF_004010195.1 Chiloscyllium plagiosum
TCCGCAAGTAGGCGGCCTGTCTCCCCAATATAGAGGAGGCCACATCGGGTGCAGCGGATGCAATAGATGATGTGTGTGGAGGTGGCCACATCGGGTGCAGCGGATGCAATAGATGATGTGTGTGGAGGTGCAGGTGATATGGAAGTATCCCTTGGGGCCTTGGAGGGAAGTAAGGGGGGAGGTGTGGGCGCAGGTTTTGCTTGGTGGGGGTGTGGACATCACAAGGGAGTCACAGAGGGAGTGGTCTTTTCGGAACGCTGAGAGGGGAGGGGAGGGGAGGGTGAAGCTAGGTCAAGTGAAGACTGTTTGCTCCGTTCATGTGTTTTATAAGCGTAAATGTCAAGAATCAGTAATGGAAACATTTAGACTTAATTTTATTTTTATTGTATATTAGATATTAGATTGCTTTTAAAAAATAAGTGCATTAGAAATAATATACTGATATATTTTACATTCTCCTGCTTGTTCCTCTTAGTGACCTGCAGGGTTTTTTTTATGCTTCCCTTTACAAGTATTTATTAAATTCTCTTTTAAAAACTACTATCTTCATCCACCAGGATTTCAGGGAATACATTCCACATCATAATGGCTCACCACATGAAAAAAATCTTCTCCTCTCCCGTTTCTTTTGCTCAATATGTTAAATCTGTTTCCTCTTGTTGCTTTACTCTTCATATTTTGTTCAAAAAACTGGATGCATTTTCTTGTTTTTCTGTCCTTTGTGTGTTCATACAACCCCATCTGATTTTGAGCACCTCTATTAGCTCTCAATTTAATTTTCTCTGCTTTGAGAAGGAAAATCTCAACTTTTCCAATTTCTTTACATAACTGATGTCTCTTGTTCCTGTTAATATTCCATTTGAACTGTTACAAATTTGTTTATTTTAAACAGATGAGAGACATTATTGGTGCTGCTTTTGTGTACTGGTCCCTGTCAGTTAGCTTTCACACACAACTTTACAATCAGTTTACTGCACATTATTTTATAGAGTAGGGTTTAATTCATGGGTGGCAAAGGCTGCACAGTGCATCAAAGCATTGCATGGAGCAGTGTAGAATTCTGTCACTTGTATTGACAAACCTCCAGATAATTCAAATTCTAAATGTATGAAGACATATTTCAGTGAAAAACGTTGAGTGTAAATGAAGAATAATTTTGAGAATATTATTCATTTAATATTGCATTTTAAATTATATCGCTTTTTTCACTCGACAGCTGATGATATGTAAATTGGCCTGATTATTGCTGTACTCCCATTTTCCTTGATTGAGTACTACAAATGGAAGACAGGTAGAAGACAACAGCTCAGACTGCTTTATCACTCATGTTGTAAAGGTGAATATTTAGGAAATTAATGGTTATATTCACACAGAAGTAAAATACCACTGATGCTAGGCATCATTTCATTACACTGGCCAGATATTTCAATGAGATGGTGGCCACTGGCTAACACGTTGGAGGTGAGCCAGCCTCTGTTGGCCCAGAAGGCACGATCATTATTTTGCATTCATCAGTGAGGGAGGATGAAAGAACTGACAGACAATCAGATGGCCAGCAACTCCAGCAATGCCACATTGAGTCAATGGGACAACAGGTATTCCCTGAGGAGAAAGGTAGGAGTGACAAGAGTACAAAGTAAATGAGATCACCTTGTCTTGTGAGGTCTGCAAAAGGAGTGACCAAGGTGGTTGTTCTGGTGGTGGGGAATGGATAGTAAGTAGGGCCCGTCATTTCAACTGAGGATGTCTCCATTGGGCAAAGGCTCCTCATACAGACAGCCACCACCAGAGTTTACTGGGTATAATACCAGAAATGGTGAGCTAAGGACCTTAAATGACAATTAATTGATGGTCCCCAGCATTCCACCCAATTTTACACCCCTTATCTGTCAGCCTGTTCCTGGCAGATTGTATCATCAATGTGAAGTCAGTTGGATTCTATTCATATAGCCTAAGTGCAGGTAAATAACTAAAACCTGTAAGGAATTAGATAATGAAGCCAGTGTGACTAAGAGGGAGAGTAGGCAGGGAGTAGATGATGAACACAAATGGACAGGTGGTCTGACGCACATTTGTTTTAATGCGAGAAGTGTAGTAGGTAAGGCAGATAAACGTAGGGCTTGGATTAGTACTTATCGCATTTCCAACGTCCCTCCTCCCTACCTTTTATCTTAGCTTGCTGGACACACTTTGGTCATTCCTGAAGAAGGGCTTATGCCCGAAACGTCGATTCTCCTGTTCCCTGGATGCTGCCTGACCTGCTGCGCTTTTCCAGCAACACATTTTCAGATCTGATCTCCAGCATCTGCAGCCCTCACTTTCTCCTCGTACAAATATATAAACAGATTATGGAAAGATGTAGGAGCAACAGGATGGTGGTGATAGGAGATTTTAATTTTCCCGACATTGACTGTGATTCACTTAATTTTAGAAGTTTAGATGGAGCAGAATTTGTAAGGTGCATCCAGGAGGATTTTATAGAGCAGTATGTAAATAGTCCAACTCGGAAAGGGGCCATACTGGAGCTGGTATTGGGGAATGAGTCAGTCTAGGTGGTTGAAGTTTCAGTAGGGGGTTGCTTTGCGAATAGTGATCACAGTTCTGTAAGTTTCAAAATACTCATGGACAAAGACGGGTTGGTCCTAAAGGAAGAAAGTTAGGGGAAGGCTAACTATATCAAAATTCAGCAGGAGCTGGGGACTGTGCATTGGGAGCAGCTGTTTGAAGGGAAATCCACATTTGATATGTGGGAGGCTTTTAAAGAGAGGTTGACTAGAGTGCAGGACAGACATGTTCCTATGAAAATGAGGAATAGAAATGGCAAGTTTAGGGAACCATGGATGACAGGTGAAATTGTGAGATTAGCTAAGAGGAAAAAGGAAGCATACATAACGTCTGGCGACTGAAAACAGATAAAGTTTTGGAAGAATATTGGGAAGTAGGACCAATCTGAAATGAGGAATTAAGAGAGCTAAAGGGTCATGAAATATCTTTAGCAAACAGTGTTAAGGAAAATCCCAAAGCCTTTTATTTGTACACAAAGAGTAACAGGGTAACTAGAGAAAGGGTTGGCCCACTCAGTGACACAGGAGTAAAGTTATATGTGGAGTCAGAGAAAATGGCTGAGATTCTTAATGAGTGCTTTGCGTCGGGATTCACCAAGGAGATGGATATGGCAGATGTTGAGGTTAGGGATAAATGTTTGATTACTCCGGGTCAAGTCGACATAAGGAGGGAGAAAGTGTTGGGTATTCTAAAAGGCATTAAGGTGGACAAGTCCCCAGCTTCGGAAGGGATATATCCCAGGTTACTGAGGGAAGCAGGAGAGGAAATAGCTGGGGCCTTAACAGATATCTTTGCAACGCCCTTGAAAATGGGTGAGATCCAGAGGACTGGGGAATTGCTAATGTTGTCCCCTTGTTTAGGAAGGGTAGCAGGGATAATCCAGGTAATTACAGACCTGTGAGCCTGACATCAATGGTAGGGAAGCTACTGGAAAAGGTACTGAGGGATAGGATCTATTTAGATTTGGAAAAAAATGGGCTTATCAGTGATAGGCAGCATGGTTTTGTACAGGGAAGATCATGTCTTACCAACTTAGTAGAATTCTTTGAGGAAGTGACAAAGTTAATAGATGAGGGAAGATCTGTAGATGTCATATAATGGCATTTACAGTAAGGCATTTAATTAGATTTCCCAATGGTTGGCAGATGGAGAAAATGATATGGCATGGGGTCCAGGGTATATTAGCTCGATGGATAGATAACTGGCTGAGTAGTAGGAGACAGAGAGTAGTAGTGAAAGGGAGTTTCTCAAAATGGAGAACTGTGACCAGTGATGTTCCACAGGGATCCGAGCTAGGTCCACTGTTGTTTGTGATATACATAAATGATCTGCAGGAAGGTATAGGTGGTCTGATTAGCAAATTTGCAGATGACACTAAGATTGGTGGAGTAGCAGATAGTGAAGGGGACTGTCAAAGAACATCGCAGAATATAGATAGATTGGACAGTTAGGCAGAGAAATGGCAGATGGAGTTCAATTTGGGCAAACGCGAGATGGTGCATTTTTGAAGATCCAATTCTAGAGTGAATTATACAGTAAATGGAAAAGCCCTGGGGAAAATTGATGTACAGAGAGATCTGGGTGTTCAGGTCCATTGTACCATGAAGGTGGAAACACAGGTTGATAGAGTGGTCAAGAAGGCATATGACATTCTTTCCTTCATTGGATGAGGTATTGGAGTTGTAGGTCATCTTACGGTTGTATAAGACGTTGGTCAGCCACATTTGGAATACTGCGGACAGTTCTGGTTGCCACATTACCAAAAGAATGTGGATGGTGACAGTGTAGAGGATGTTCGCCAGCATGTTACCTGGTATGGAGGGCGCTAGCTATAGAGAGGTTGAGTAGATTAGGATTATTTTCATTAGAAAGACGGAGGTTGTGGGAGGACCTGATTGAGGACTACAAAATCATGAGAGAGTGGATAGCAAGAAGCTTTTTCCCAGATTAGGGAACTCAGTTACTAAGGGTCATGAGTTCAAGATGAGAGGGGAAAGGTTTAAGGGAAATATGTGTGGCAAGTTCTTTATGCAGAGGATTTGGGTACCTGAATGCATTGCCAGCGGAGGTGGTAGAGGCAGGCACAGTAGCATCATTTAAGATGTTTCTAGACAGATACATGAATGGGCAGGGATCAAAGGGATACAGATCCTTGGAAAATAGGCGACTGGTCTAGATAGATGATAGGGATTGCTGCAGGCTTGGAGGGCCAAAGGGCCTGTTTCTGTACTGTAATTTTCTTTGTTCTTTAAGGGGGAATTTGCCAAAATTTAATTCTGGTAAAACAAGAGGCTTTGTTGCATTATTACAGGTTTCTACTGCTGTAAGGTGATGCAATCCATGCAAAGCAATCTCAGGAAGAAGCTGTCAGCTTACTGGGCTGTCAAGGAACATATTCATCTGCTTAATTTTGACAAACAGCCAATTACTATGTTAATACTTCATTAACATTAGGACTGAGGATTTGGCATCAGTGAACATGGACTTAAATAAATATGCCAAACAAACTTTGCCTGGCCAGATCTTGACTCAAAAGTGCAACTGATCACATTACCAATGTATGACTGACACTTATTGTGCATTTCTACAGTAAAATTGTTTTCTCAAACAATCAAAAATAAATTATAGGGGGCTGTGGGATGAAGGCCGGGTCCACGTGTCTGTCAGAGGAAAAGTCAGTGACCAGTGATTAGAACAAAGAATAAAGAGATATACAGCACAGGAACAAGCCCTTTTCCCTCCAAGCCTGTGCCGATCATCATGCCCTAACTAAACTAAAAAACAAATTTCCTGCCCTTGTTTGGTCCATATCTCTCTATTCCCTCCCTAGTCATGAAAGCATCAGATGGTGGGCGGCACGGTGGCACAGTGGTTAGCACTGCTGCCTCACAGCGCCAGAGACCCGGGTTCAATTCCCCCCTCAGGCGACTGACTGTGTGGAGTTTGCACGTTCTCCCCGTGTCTGCGTGGGTTTCCTCCGGGTGCTCCGGTTTCCTCCCACAGTCCAAAGATGTGCAGGGTCAGGTGAATTGGCCATACTAAATTACACCGTAGTGTTAGGTAAGGGGTAAATGTAGGGGTATGGGTGGGTTTCGCTTCGGCGGGTCGGTGTGGACTTGTTGGGCCGAAGGGCCTGTTTCCACACTGTAATCTAATCTAAAAAAAAAACCTCTTAAATGTCGTCAACATGCTGCTTCCACTGGCTGTGCCTTTCAGAGACCTACCACTCTCTCTGTGAAAAAAACTTCCCTCACACATCTCCCTAAGACCTGCCCCCTCTCACGTTTAACCTGTGCCTTTGTAATTGAAATTTCAAACCTGGGAAAAAGCCTCTGACTATCTACCCTATCTATGCCTCTCATAATTTTGTAGACCTTTATCAAATCTCCTTTCAGCTGCCATTTTCCAGTGAAAACAATCCTAGCCTTTTCAACCTTTACTCATATCCAATACCCTCAAGACCAGGCAAATCCTGGTGAGCCTTCTCGGCACTCTCTCCAAAGCTTCCATGTCTTTCTGGCAATGTGATGACCAAAACTGCACGCAGTACTCCAAGTGCAGCCTAAGAAGGGTTATATAAAGCTGCAACATGATTTGCCAACTCTTGTAGGCCATGCCTCGGCCGATGAAGGTAAGCATGCCATAAGCCTTCTTAATCACCTTGGCCACCTGTGTTGCCACGCTTAGAGAACTGTGGACTTACACGTCCAGATCCTTCTGCATGTTAATGTTGCTAAGGGTTCTGCCATTTACAGTATAATTCACACCTAAATTCGATCCACCAAAATGCATCAGCTCACATTTGTCTGGATTAAACTCCATCTACCATTTCTTTGCCCAAGTCACCAATCTATCTATATCCTGTTATATCCTTTCACTATCAGCAACTCCACCAATCTTTGTGTCATCTGCAAACTTATTAATCAAACTATCTATGTTTTCCCCCAGGTCATTTATATATACTATAAACAACAGAGGACCTAATAATTATGCTTGTGGAACACCACTAGTTATCAGTTTCCATTCTGAAAAACAATCTTCCACCGCTACCTTCCGTATTCTGTGACCAAGCCAATTTTGTATCTATCCAACCAACCAGCCCCAAATTGCATGTGATTTTATTTTTTTTTTTTACCAATCTACCATGTGCAACTTTATCAAATGCCATACTAAAGTCCACATAAACCACATTCACAGCCCTTCCCTCTTCAATAATCCTTTGTCACCTCTTAAAAAGAAATTCAATCAGGTTGGTGAGACATGACCTTCCCCGTACAAAATAAAGTTGTCTGTCAAAAACTAGTCCATTTTCTTCCAAATGTGTATACCTTGTCCCTCAGTAGGTTCTCTCAGTAGGTTCTCCAAGAGCTTCCTCACCATGGACGTCAGGCTCACTGGCCTATAATTTCCTGGATTATCCCTGCTTCCTTTCATAGGCAAGAGAAAAACATTGGCTAATCTCTAGTCCTCTGGAACCTCACCTGTTGTCAAAGAGAATGCAAAGATATCTGCTAATGCCCCAGCTATTTCTTCCCTTGTCTTTCACAGCAACTTGGAATAGGTCTCATCTGGTCCTAGGGACTTATCTACCTTAAATGGAGAAGAGGCTTGCCCTCAGCTATAAATCATTGTGGATTGGTGTATTTCACCATGACTGATAGAAAATCCCACCTTCTAAAACTGCTGGCTAGCCAGATTGACCAGTAACTGTAAAGTCCTGACACAGTCATAGCTCCATAGTGGGTACTGATCGGACAGGAGGGAGATATAGGAAGCAGGCCCAGGACAGAGACCCAGGAGAGAGTCTGAGGCAGGAGGCCCAGGCTGGAGGCAGGATGAGTCCAGATATTTTGTGGTAGAGGATGTGGAGTTATTTGACTAAGCAGTGTTTGTCCAACTTAGGGAGGGGGGCATTGTGTATAAGTAGGTGGCTTTCGTAGTCTCAGTGGATAGAAATGAAGAGAGCACTTTCTTATGGGGCAAGGGGGGTCATTCCTTCATGCACAAAGAGGACCCTCCAAAGATACTGATCCCCTTTCTTACTTGTCATTTCAAAAGCTTAAAAAAACAAAAAAATTCCTGATGAAGGGTTTTTGCCTGAAACGTTGATTTTCCTTGGATGCTGCCTTACCTGCTGTGCTTTTCCAGCACCACACTCGCAACTCTGACCTCCAGTATCTGCAGTCAGAATCTGCAGTCCCCACATTCACCTAGCTTCAAAAAATAGTCTGCCCACTCCCACAACCAGCCCACCTCCATTGTGTAATGGTGTGACAGGATAATAAATATTAATTATTTACTCATGTTGGGTATGCTGCCAAATTTGGTGCCTGCCCACACTCAAATTTTATTGGGGTGAGCTTAGAGGTAGGTTATGAAGTGGTGGGCTAACCACCCAAAGTATAACATATGATTCCCACCAAATTGCACGCATGGTGGGGACATGTAATGTCCAGCTTTAAAGCTTCATTTACTAGTGCACAGTACACTGGCTGTGGTCAGCCGGCTCGGAGTCCATTCGTAAGTGAAGAGATGTTAATCTCCTTTTTTTTTGTTCCTGAACTGGGGAGATTCAAATCTCCTGGTTATGTTTTTTTTAATCCCACACTACTGCCAAACAGCAGTAGTGCTTAAAGATCTTGGTTTTATATATATAATTTGCATTTTTTTGCACAGTACCCTGGCTGTGGCTAGTCAGCTTGATGTCAGTCCCTGAACTGAGGAAATTCTAAATCTCCTGCTTATATATATTTTTTCCAAACCCCTACACTACCATCAAATAGCGGCAGTGCCTACTTTTCCCCAGCACCCATGTCATTATGTGCAGGTGTAGGACATGATGAAGAAACAACAAGTGCAGAAACCTTTATTCATATTCCACCACCAGGAATAAAAGTGGCCAATGACAAGAAGAGCCCTTCTCAACAACAGTGCTTAACTGATCGAAAAAGTGGAGGGGGCGGTGATACAGTTTAAATCAAAATAGAGTCGGAGGGGGAAATAAAACATTCCATGCCCAGCTGTGCCCACCTCTTTCTGAAAACCTCAACGGTGTTGTTAGACACCGTGTGCTCCTTCTCCAGGGACACCTGGGCCTGAACTTAACTGCAGAAGAGGGGCAGGCAATCAGCTATAATTACCCCTTCCACAGCCCACTGCCTGGACCTGTTTATGACCAGTCTAGATCCTGGTTACATGTCTTTTAATCAAGGGAACTCTTCCCTACAGTAACATACTGGCTGTGACCAGCCAGCTCAAAGTCAGTCCTCAACTGAGGAGATTATACTCACCTTGTATTTGTTTTTGTTTTATTTTAAGAGATTCTAATCTTCTGGTTATATGTTTTTTTTCTACTGCCTAACAGCGGCAGTGCTTAGAGATTAAATCAAAATAGAGTTGAAGGAGGAAATAAAACGCTCGGCACCCTGCGGTGCCCACCTCTCCCTGAAAACCTCAAGGTTGTTGATAGACACTGCGTACTCCCTCTCTAGGGACACCTGGACTCGGACATAACTGCAGAAGAGGGAAAGGAAGATCCTTTTTTTAAATTTACCCCCACACTACCGCCAAATAGCAGTAGTGCTTATTTTCCCAGCACCCATGTTATGTGTGTGCAGGTGTAGGACACAGTGAAAAAATGAGTGCAGAAGACTTTATCCATATTCCAACACCAGGAAGAAAGGAAACACCCAGGTAGCCTGTGACAAGCAGTGCCCTTCTCAACAGAGGGTAATGCCCAAGCAATTGAAAAAGTGAAGAGAGGGTAGGGACTAAACCAAAATTGAATCGAAGGGGGAAATAAAACACTCCACACCATGCAGTGCCCCACTTCTCGCTGAAAACCTCAAGGGTGTTGGCAGACACCTCGTACTCCTACAGGGACACCCGGGCCTGCAGGTAACCATGGAAGAGGGGCAGGAAGATCCTGGTTATCTTGGTTCAACAAGGCGTTCCTGATTGGTCCAGGTTAACAACCCCAATCAAGCACATTGTAGCTCACAAGGTCAACCTGACCCCAATCACTACAATAGCCTCTTAATGGATAATATGATGATCCAAAATATTCTTTCAGGCCCCAAATTATCCTCTTCATGTACAGTAAGGTAGGTGAATTACTCTATTAGTTCAAAATTAACAACTTGCAAATGAAAAAAAATCAATCTATGACTTTAAATGTGTGATTACTAAGAATGCAATTTTGTCAGCAGTTCATTTGTTCTGATAGAAGAATGAGCATTTGACCACAACCCCACCCCCCAACCAAGATCTTATTAAAAGAGGAATATCCTTTATGTTGTCGCAGATTTCTCTAACTAAACATCCTAAATTTGAATTCTGTGGTGTTGTACACGAAGAACCATGTTTCCCATTAATTTTTCATAATTAGCAGTACAGCTTTAATCAAATACACTCAACAACAGACACACCTCGTTCATTGCTGATGCTTTCTATCCAATGAGCATTTATTGTGAACTGGAAAAGACTTGTGTAAGAATTATTATATATACTGCCTATTAAGGACTGTAAATGTATCAACCTTCTCCTCTTTGATGTGCAGGTATGCAGCAAGGAAATGATATTGGCACACAGTATCGTTCAGTCATTTATCCATACACACAGGAGCAGATGGCTGCAGCTCTGAAATCCAAAGAGGCCTATCAGAAGGTACTGTGCATAAATGTTTAGAGGGAGATTATTTTCTTTAACTGTTTCGCAACCAGATGTGTCCCACAAGCTCCTTTCTTTTAGCAGCAGAGGGATTTAGGTTGTTGCAGCCATCTTGCTGCAGGATAGTATCATTAATGCAGAACTGAAATTAACAGCATCCCTTTAATTGTATAATTGATATTGGTAAGAGTTATAATCCCATTTCAAAAACTATATATTTTACAGTTATGAACAGTGAGTGTTTTAGAGTGATGGAGACTGGTCTATGTTTTCCAAAGGAGTTTTAAAATCTGAAATCCTGTTTGCTTTCTGCCTCCATATTGTCAAGCTTAGACAAAAATGAGACTACAAACAGCTGTTATACCTTACACAGCAATAACATTGAATGGATGTTACACACATAGTGTAGAATTTTGCATTAAAAAATCACATTTTTAAACAAATATGCCCACGTATTCTCTCAGCTGTAACACTTAGAAAGCAATGAATGTTTATTAATTGGACTGCAAAGGTCATGGACCAGATAAAGCTGCTGTAATGGCTAGGTCAAATTATTTGACCCGAATTAAACAAAATTGCAATTTAAATGTACTTTATTTTAAAATGGATGAAATTTGGACAATCAAAGTGAGTGGGGAAAGCATTGTAATGTATATAACTGGTAGCAAAAATAGGAAGGCTGATTATTTATTTGAATAACTGTAAAGTGAGAGAGGGGAATGTTCAGTGAAACATGGGTGTTTTCATGCACCAATCGCTGAAATTAAGCATATAGGTGCAGTGTGCAGTAAAGAAGCAAACTGTATGTTGGCCTTCATAGTGAGAAGATTGGAGTTCAGAAATAAGGACTTCTTGCTGCAATTAATCAGGGCATTAGTGAGGCCACACTTGGAACATTGTGTGCAGTTTTGATTTCCTTACTTGAGGAAGGATGAATTTATTATCAAGGGCGTATTGGCAAAGGTTTACCACATTGATTCCTGGGATGCAGGGCTGTTGTATGAGGAGTGATTGAGTTAGTTAAGATTGTACTCACTGGAGTTTAGAAGAATGAGGAGGACCTATATAGACCTATAAAATTCTCATATTACTAGACAGTTTAAACGCAGAAAGGACGTTCCTAATGATGGAGTCCAAAACTAGAGATCGTTGATTAAGAATAAGGAGTGAATCTTTTAGGACAGAGAGGAGAGGAAATTTCTTCACCTAGACAGTGGTGAAGAATCTTTCATGTTTCTGTTCTGCAACTTGACATCCCCTGCCTGTCACATCATTCTCCAAAGAAAAGCAGATGTTCGTGCTAGCTGTAAGGTCAAGATATCTGAATCTCACAGTCATGGAATGGCTACAGCATAGCAGAAGGCCATTTAGTCCATTGTGTTTTTCAGGCAAAGAGGCAAATACTTACATTGATGCATTAGGATTAATGAAGATTTGATACCAGTGAACATGGGTTCAAGTACCCTTGCACTGGGATCAAGGTTGTGAGTATAATAGAACCACATCACTTGGATGTGATAACAGTCTTAAAATGGCAGCTACTGTACACCAGTGGCACTTTCTTAAAGAACAACTGGCTAGTTCCAATCCTCCTTTCACTATAGCTCTGATGACTTTTTTTTAGATAATTATTAGTTTTCATTTGAGACCGATGTTTGAATATGCCACCACACCACTCTCTGCTTGTACTTTCTAGATCTAAATCACTTACTTCATAAAAAAGGTTTAATTCATGTCATCTCTGGTTCTTTTGCCATTAGGCACCTCTATCAAATCTCCATTAAATTTGCTTTAACCAGACCAACCCCATCTTTGCTCATTTATCCGCATACTGTCATCCCTGGACTATTTCTATAAACCTTCTCTGTGCTCTCTCCAGTGCCTTTCCATCTTTCATAAATTGTTGTGCCCAGAAGTGGACACTTTAGTCTAACTGAAGATAAACAGTGTTTTATAAAGGTTCACAATACCTTCCTTGCTTTTGTCATCTATGCCTGTATTTATAAAACCTAGGATACTGGATACTTTATTAATGGTTTTCTCAACCTGCCCTGCCATTTTCAGCCATTAATGCATTTATCCCATATATGCATATAATTTAAAGAAATGTTTTATAATTTTTCCAAACAATAATGTATCATTTTGTACTTCCCTGCATTAAATTTCATTTGCCATTGTCTGCCCATTCCACCAGCTTTCCTTGGCATCTATCACTATTCTTTGCATAGTTTATAATATTTCCAAGTCGTGTGTTATATGCAAATTTAAGTGGTGGCCCGGCATACCTAAGCTTATGTCATTAATCTAGATCATATACAGGTTTCTGGGAACCCCATTTCACATATCATCCTGCAATCTGTAAAACAATCATTCACCACAAATCTAATAATGTTTTTCAAGGACAATTGAACACAGTTCTTTGCCGATATTTTGCAGTATTCCTTTTGCAAAAGAAAACACTAATAATGTACATTGCTGCTTCATTGTGTAGGTTTTCCTGGACATACACACCTTGCAGGTTTTTTAAGCATATCATTGAGGGAACATGAGTTAAAATTACACCAGGCAAATTGAAGATTTGAATTCAATTAAAACTGGAAATAGTTAATCTGGTCCTGAACCTGTTGAATTGATGTAAAAATCCAACTGGTTCATTTAATGTCCTCCAGTGAATGGTGTTTCTGGGCCTATCCCAAAACAATTAGCTCATAAGTGACTTATGTAATGGCCCAGCAAACAATTCAGTTCTATTATGAACAGGGTAGACAATACATGTCATTCAAGTCCGCAATGTCCACATTTGGGAATAAATGAGAGTAGAGGGAAACTCTCCACTGGTTGGAGTCATATGCAGTAGAAAAAAAAATGGTTGTGGTTGTCAAAGGCCAATCATCGCACTCCCAGGACATCTCACAAGAGTTCCTTGAGCTAATGCTTTATGTACAACCATCTTCAGTTTTATCAATGACCTTCCTTCCTTGAGCGGCACAGTGGCTCAGTGGTGCCTTATAGTGTCAGGGAACCAAGTTCAATTCCAGCCTCGGGCAACTGTCTGTGTGGAGTTTGCACATTCTCCCCGTGCCCGCATGGGTTTCTTCCGGGTGCTCCGGTTTCCTCCCACAGTCCAAAAATATGCAGGTTAGGGTGAATTGACGATGCTAAATTGCCCACAGTGTTAGCTGCATTAGTCAGAGGGTCTGTTTCCACACTGTAGCGAATCTAATCTTTCCTTGTAAGGTCAGAAATGGGGATGCTCACTGGTGATTGTGCAACATTCGGCAAGATTGCAACTCCTCAGATGTTGAAACAGCCCACTCACCTTCATTCCCCTATGCTCCCGGATTAACGAGTTCAACACGCGGCGAGACATCGAACAATTCTTCTGCCGCCTTCGCCTCTGCGCCTACTTCTTCAACCAGGATTCTCGCCCACCCTCTGACGACCCCTTCTCCCGCCTCCAACACACCCCATCCACCTGGACACCCCGTGCTGGCCTCTTACC
>NC_057712.1:55126489-55156317 GCF_004010195.1 Chiloscyllium plagiosum
GAAGATGTGGCGCTCTTCCTCCAACCGTCGTGTTGTTGTGGTCTGGCGATGGCGGAGTCCAAAGACCTGCATATCCTTGATGGAATGGGAGGGGGAGTTGAAGTGTTGAGCCACAGGGTGGTTGGGTTGGTTGGTCCGGGTGTCCCAGAGGTGTTCTCTGAAACGCTTCGCAAGTAGCCGGCCTGTCTCCCCAATATGGAGGAGGCCACATCGGGTGCAGTGGATCTCATTCCTGAAGAAGGGCTTATGCCCGAAATGACGATTCTCCTGTTCCCTGGATGCTGCCTGACCTGCTGCGCTTTTCCAGCAACACATTTTCAGCTCTGATTAAAGTCAGTACATCTGTCAAAAACAGGTGAAGTAGTTTGAAAATAAGCTACTGTAGATTAGGTGTTGTGTTATGCTGTCACCATCATTGTTATAAGTCTCGCAAAAGTATTGGCACATCTTGCGCTACTACTGTCTATTATTGGTAGTTGACACTACATGAAATATACTGCAGTGAAATGGTGTTGTGGTGCTTTGAGAGCTGCCATAAGAATCTTTGCAGCAAAATAAATCAGTAAAATAGCAGTGGTTCTTATAATTTACCTCAAGAGTTTTATGTTTTAAGTCATCACAGTGGCCCAGTGATTGGCACTGCTGCCTCACAACGCCAGAGTCCCAGGTTTGATTCCACCCTCAAGTGACTGTGTCGAATTTGCATGTTCTCCCCATGTCTGCGCGGGTTTCTGTTGGGTGCTCCGGTTTCCTTCCACAGTCTAAAGATGTGCTAGTTAGGTGGATTGGCCATACTAAATTGCCCTGTAGTATCCAGGGACCTAGGTGGATTAACCATAGCAAATGTGAGGTTACAGGGATAAGGTGGGGTGCTGGGTCTGGCTGGGATTCCCCTCAGAAGGTCAGTGCAGACTTGATGTGCCAATGGCTTATATTTCCACTGTAGGGATTCTATGATTCTAAGTCATTTGTACAGTTTTTGAAACTTGATTTGCTAAACACTGTGCATTCAAATTAGATTCATAATCTCATGATGTTGAGACTAACAGTGCTGAAACTGTGTTTCACAAGGTGCTGAAACACATGGAGGACATTTTTTCATTTATTCTTATTATTCATTCACGGAATGAGGGAATCGCTGGCTAGGCAGTATTTATTGCCCATCTCTAATTGCCCAGAGGGCGGTTAAGAGTCAGCCACATTGCTGTGGGTCTGGAGTCACATGTAGGCCAGACCAGGTAAGGATGGCAGTTTCATTCCCTAAAGGACATTAGTGAACCAGATGAGTTTTTCTGACAATTAACAGTGGATTCATGGTCATCATTAGACTCTTAATTCCAGATTTTCTTTTTTTTTTATTGAATTCAAATTCCAACATCTGTCATGGCAGGATTCAAACCCAGTTCCCTGGAACATTTTCTGGGTCTCTGGATTAACAGTCCAACAATAATACCATTAGTTGGTTGCCTCCTGCAGTTGGCAGTTGCCTCCTTCAGTTCATGCTAGTTTTTGTTGGGAGTCCTCGAGTGCTACTGATATCTGTGGTCTTGCTCCACAAGTGGAACACGAGGAGCAAATTGCGACTGTGGCCATCCAAGTCAGACCTGAGCTGACCTACTGTACTCTTGCCCCATGAAATCCGTTGCTGGTAGTATCACAATCATCCAAATCTCATACATCAGATGAAGCCATTGACTGGTTGTTAGCCTCAGCATCGTACTGTAACTGACTATGCAAATAAAAAAAAGTGAATGCTGTAAAGTGTCAAAGAAATAAGGTGTTGTGCCATGGACAAAAAATGTGATGGAAAAACCATTGCAGTCCATTATACTGGAACATTAGGATGAGAAGCTTGATCAAACCACATGATTGTCTTTTATTGAGTCTATGCACAAATTATTTTGTCATACAGATAATTATCCATCATCTTTTTTATTGCATCCTGCATCACACTAATTCTTTTTGACTCCCTCAGAGTATTTTTAGAAAATCCTGTACCAAGAAATTCATATTTTGAAAGCTGAACATGGTTAATTAAGAAAATAGTAGAGAATGAGAGATTTTATACGTTATTCGGGTTTGAGTAACCACAAAAGAACATTTAGGGGGTTTGTCTTGGTAGCAATGACAATATTTGGTGAATTCTAAGAGTTTCAGAACCTAGATGATATAAAAAGTTGCTTCTTTACCTCAGCAGAGAAATGGACGAGTGGAATATTTATCATCCGTAGTTATTGTTGCACTGATATGATGGCTTGACAATGAAATCCATCTGATTAAGACTGTAAAACACATGTCACCTTCTCCTGTAATCCTGAATTGGCCTGCAACATTACAGACCAGTCTGAATACTGAACAAGGCATTTATTGTAAATAGACTGTATTTAAGCCAAAGACTGAAGCTTGTGGACCAGGGTATTTGGAGACAACTGCATAGGATCATGTGTCAATAATCAATGCCATATTATTGCATAAAATCACATGTTTTGTAATCTTGTTATTGTGTGATGTAGCTGTTTATTGCAATCTATACTAAATAAGTAAGTTAAAATTTAGTTTTCCCCTGATAAAATTAATGTGAAACCATTGCATCAGTATGAAACTATAATTAGAGTCCATACTCAATCACCAAGTCTTTAAGTGGAACAGTTAGCTTTTTTCATATTTTGAAAATTGTGAAGAATTACTTGGATTAAAGTGTGTATTCTTCATTGGATAAATCGTTGCAAACACTGGCCTTCAAGACAGAATGGCAAATGGAAAACTATACTAAAGCTCCCTCTGGTGGTTTAATTTCTGTCATTCTTTTGGCTGCCACCATTACTGGTATGACATCTGTGCAAAGCACCACAGATCTATTACCACGGCAACAGACTCTACTTTGCCCTTTCATATTCTGAGGAAAGCAAGCAAGGTCAAGGGTCAGGTGCATATTGTCACGCAGCTGTTTGGAAATCAGCTGTTGGCATTGGCTGTAGTGAAGAGATGTTAGAGGCAAGAAGGTTAAGCAGCTCTGAATAACTGCCAGCTGTGTGCCTCACGGCTGTATAACCAAGGGACACTAAGGCCAATGCCATTAGCTTTGTCTTCAGATTTGTGCGGTTGGGGGAAGGGGTGAGATGGGATGGACGAAGGCAGTGCTTTATTCCAATAATGATTAGTTGAATTCTGTAGTCAGTTCCATTTGCTGCAGCGTATGCATTGTGTTTCAGTTGTAAGAAATAATTGTGGTTGTGTACACAAAACTGAACTGCATGAATGCTATCTCGAGAGAAAATTCAATTTGAAATCATTTGTTAAATTTCATTCCATTAGCTCTCCTTTTTTTGGCTCTGCGTATAAAGGCAGAGATCCTGTTTTCTCTATTTTATGTATATTTGTTAAAAAAACTTTAACAATGGGTGACATTAATTGTAATATAGAATGGGTAGATAAGATCAAAACAATGTTAGTAAACTAAAAGGTTTGCAAACTCTACATTTTTGACATTAACCTCCTGATCTTTTGTTCAAGTTATGTGATTGATTCATATTCCTGAATCTTTTGTTTAAGGTTTGATTAACTTTATTATGGTTATAGTGAATGCAATGTTGATGAATTGTCTTGTGGATATTGAAGCATTTTGCAGTTACAATACAGACGTCATTATGGAGCCACCATTTTGAATGTAATATGCAGTCAGTTTCTCAGGCAGACTTAATCCATTCAGTGTATTCATTGCTTTTCTGTACCTGTATATAATGCACTATGCTGTTATAAACTGCAAATAATATAAAATATTATGAAGTTGGACTGTAAGAATTCAATAAGGGAGAATATATTATTCAGCAGAAAACTTCAGAGCTTCTAATTCAGTCATGATTGAATAGCAGCTTATAAGAAGTGGTACACAGTTGTTAGCTCTGCATCTCACAGTGCCAGGGATCTATGTTTGATTTCAGCCTTGGGTAACTATTCATGTGGAGTTTACAAGTTCTCCCTGGTGCCTCCATGTGTTTCTGCCAGGTAAGCTAGTTTATTCCCATAGCCCAAAAAGATGCAGGTTAGGCGGATTGGCCATGGTAAATATGGGGTTGCAGGCATAAGTGGAGGTGGTTTGGGGGATGGGTCTGCGTTGAATGCACTTCGGAAGGTCACTGCAGGCTCGATGGGCTGAATGGCCTCTTTCTGCAATTGAGTTTCATGATGTGAAGGTGTTGGTGTTGGATTGGGGTTACAAAATCAGAATTCATGCAACAGCAGGTTATAGTTAACAGGTTTATTTGAAATCACAAGCTTTCGGAGTGCTGCTCCTTTATCAGATCAAAAGAACAGTGCTCTGAAAGTTTGTGCTTTCAAATAAACCTGTTGGGCTATAACCTGGTGTTGTGTGACTTTGGACTTTATAAGGATTCTGTACTTCTAAGTGCAACTAAATCAGTTGGAAATTTCACTTCCTATACTTTTGAACTTCAGCTTGGAAGAATGTTTTCAGTAATACTAATGGGTTTCTTGAGTACATCAATTTTAAAACAGTTTATTCCTTACCTGATTCTGATCTTCTTACCTTAGCAATGTTTAAACTCAACTTCTGAAATTTATGTTTGTTTTTCTAGGCCTGTGGTATAACTCCTGATTTTTTTCTCTCTCTACTTTTAAATCTGTTCATGACAGATACATTTTGGATATATGAGTTGCCAAAAATAGGAGAAGTGATGGCTTTGTTGTATTATTACGGGACTATTAATCCAGAGACACCAGTAATGTTCTGGGGATGGGATTCAAATCCTGCTATGGCAGAGAATGGAATTTGAACACAGTAATATCTAGAATTAGGAGTTGAATGACCATGAAACCATTTTTGATTGTTTGCGGAAGATCCCATCTGATTCACTAATGTCCTTTAGGGAAAGAAACTGCTGTCCTTATCTGTTCTAGCCTGCATGTGTTTCCAGACCCATAGCAATATGGTTGACATTAAACTACCTTCTGGGCAATTAGGGATGGTTACTAAATGCTGGCCAAGCCAGTGATGCCCACATCCCATGAATGAATTAAAAAAGTAGAGCACAACTTTGAGGAAATTCTCAGTTTGCTATCTGCCTCTATCTTATAAGAAATCTTCCATCTGAACAACTAGATTTCTTACATTTTTGTTTCAACATTTTCTTACCATAAATTCCTGTGCCCAAGCTCATTATCTTAATGAAAAGAGCCTAGTCCTCAAGCTCCCATGTATTTTTCTCATAGTTTACACATTTCTTTTTTTATATTTTGTTGAATTTTTTTGCATTAAATGAAATTGTCCAAAATAAGGGTATAAACATAGAACTGACAACATGTATATTTCACATGATTAAATTTATCCCATTGATTTTCTTTTTTGTTCCTTCAATTGGTTGAGAGTTGACGCTTTGTTGAGCTACTTGAGTTGACTACCTGAACGAAACATAGTGCAGTCTGAGAATGGACATGTCATCTCATATCCCAGCACTCCCTTGCGATGTTCAGTAGCTTAGCTGTACAGATTCACAATGTTTTTTAAACTTCCAATATTTTCTGTTTGTAGATTAAAGTGACTGTGTCAGGATGAAAGAGGAGAACAATTGTACTAATTATTAGTCTGTTGTAAGTTTTGTATTCTATGAAAATCTATGAAGAATGTGAATAAAATTGAGCCTTCAATCCAGAAATTATATGATTTAACCATGGTAAAAACTCAACACTAGCATGATCATGTACATCTATGAAACAGAGACGCTATCTTTTAAGCTGTGGCCAACAAGGAAGGAGGGGAGATAGCGAGAGGTCTGATTAAAGTGATAGTTGGACAAGCTGCTTATTTCCTCATTTAAGATGCATATTTCCTTGTTTATGAAGCAGCAGTAGTTTGTTTGTTTTCTAGTCAGTATATCACGTGGTCAAACTCCACTTCGGAACTCTAACACATCATCTAAGCTAACACTCTAGTGCAGTACTGAGGGAGTGCTGTATTAGAAAGTGCTTTGTTTAGAGTGTTAAATCCTTTCACAAGCACCATGAAATCAAAAAGGGATCAGTTGGCCAAGTGCACTGACAAGTACTGACTTCTCAATCATGTTGTGTAAGGTTTTGAAGGGGTTAATGTTCATTTCACGATGCATTTCACTGATAACAGTCACAGTCTATGGGGTGAGATCAAACAGTTTAATTCTAGTTTTCAGATGCTGTAGATTTATTTTAGAATTTACTTTACTGTCAGATGAACTCACGTGAGTACAGTGAGAAGTTTACAAGTCACCACTTATGGGCTATTTTAGGTACCAAGGTACCTAGGCACAGATTCTTAGAGAAAAAATTAGAAAAATAAAGAAATAACAAGTCCAGCAAGAAAATAAGAAAAATAGAGAAGTAAGAGTTCAGAGTAATAGATAAGAATCTGGGCTTCATCTCGAGGCCCAGGTGTGCAGGGATTCAAGTCCACACTAAGGCAGAGAGTAGAGGCCACACTGAGGCAGGAGTTCAAATCCATGCTGAGACCGGGAGCCTGTGCTGGCTTGCGCCCCAGACTTTGCCAATGCCTCCAAGGATGAGAGGTAAAATATAAAGACGAAAGCCTGTGAAAACAGAGAGAAAGAAAGAAAAGTGATGCCCTGTGGCCATTCCCCTCAATAATAAGTATACCACTTTATATACTATTGTGGGGATGATCTATCAGAGGAAAGGCACAGTGGCAAGATCTCTGGCACTGAACATGGCTCTGTGGCACAAAAGGGAAAGGGAGAGAATAAGAGAGCGATAGTGATAGAAGATTCAATGGTGAGAGGAACAGACTGGAGATTCTGTGGTCGTGAACGAGACACCCGGATGGTATGTTTCCTCTTGGCTGCCAGGGTCAGGGATTGAGTCTACAGGATTCTTAAGGGGAAGGACCAACAGCCAGAAGTCATGGTACACATCAGTACCAATGATATAGCTAGGAAAAAGTATGAGGACCTGAAAAGTGAATATAGGGAGTTAGGAAGGAAACTAAAAGGCACGATGAGCTGATTAGGAATCTCAGGATTGCTACCAGTGCCATGGGCTAATGAGGCTACGAACAGAGAGCGAGTGCAGCTGAGCATGTGGCTGCAGGGCTGTGTAGGAGGAAGGGCTTCAGATATGTGGATACTTTCTGGTGAAGGAGCGATCTGTACAAGGAGGACGGGTTGCATCTCAACTGGAGAGGCACCAAAATCCTGGGTGGAAGCTTTGCTGGAGCTCTTCGGGAGGATTTAAACTAGTTTGGCAGGTGGGTGGGAACCTGAGCTATGGATTAGAGGCTGAGGTAATTGGTGAACAGGCAAATACACCATGCAGAGTGTCTGTGAAGAAGGTTGGACAGTTGATAGGCAAAGTTGCAGTCAGTGTGATGGGTTGAAGTGTGTCTATTTTAATGCAAAAAATGTCAGGAATAAGAGCGATGATTTTCGAGCATGGATCAGTGCTTGGAGCTACAATGTTGTGGCCATTGTGGAGACTTGGATATCACAGGGTTGTTGGATGTTCTGAGGTTTAGATTTTTCAAAAGGAATAGCGAGGAAGGTAAAAGAGGTGGCGGAGTGACATTGCTAACCAGGGATAGTATAACAGCTGCAGAAAGGGAGATCTTGGAGGAGGGTTTGTCTACTGAGTCATTATCGGTTGAAGTCAGAAATAGGAAAGGAGCAGATGCTTTATTGGGAGTTTTCTATAGACCCCCCAATAGCACCAGAGACATCGAGAAGCAGATTGGGAAGCAGATTTTGGAAAGGTGCAGAAGTAACAGGGTTGTTGTCATGGGGTACTTCAAAATCCCTAATATTGATTGGAACCTCCTTCGTGCAAATGCTTTCAATGGAGCAGATTTTGTCAAGTGTGTCCAGGAAGGATTCCTGACTCAATGTGTAGATAGGCCAACTCGAGGAGAAGCCATATTAGATTTGGTGTTTAGCAATGAACCAGGTCAGTTGTCAGATCTCTTGGTGGGAGAGCGTTTCATTGATTGTGAGTATAACTCCCTGACCTTTACTATAGTTCATGGCGAGGAATAGGAGTAGATGGTATGGGAAAGTATTTAATTAGGGGAGGTGGAATTGCAATGCTATTAGGCAGGAACTGTGGAGCAAAAATTGGGAACATGTTTTCAGTGAATGGACGACAGAAATGTGGAGGTTGTTTAGGGGGTGCTTGCTGCAAGTGCTGGATAGTTTTGTCCCACTGAGGGAAGGAAGGGACAGTAGGGTGAAGGAACTTTGGATGATAAGGGATATGAAACATGTAGTCAAGAGGAAGAAGGAAGCTTACTTAAGGTTTAGAAGGCTAGGATCAGACAGAGCTTTAGAGGGTTACAAGGTAGCCAGGAAGGAACAGAAGAATGGACTTAGAAGAACAAGAAGAAAACGTCTTGGTCGGTAGGATTAAGGAAACTCCTAAGGCCTTCTACACCTATGTAAGGAACAAGAGGATGGCCAGCGTGAGGGTGGGGCCAATCAGGGATAGTAGAAGGAACTTGTGCCTGGAGTTGGAGAAGGTAGGGGAGGTCCTTAATAAATACTTTGCTTCAGTATTCACTACTGAGAAGGACCTTGTCGTTTGTGAGAACAGCGTGATACAGGCTGATATACTCGAACAGATTGATGTTAAGAAGGAGGATGTGCTGGAAATTTTAAAAAACGTGAGGATAGATAAGTCCCCTGAGCAAGAAGGGATATACTCAAGGTTAATACGAGAAGCGAGTGAAGAGACTGTTGTGCCTTTGGCAATGATCTTTGCAACATCACTGTCCACTAGAGTAGTACCAGATGAAGGGGGGGTGGCAAATGTTATTCCATTGTTCAAAAAAGTGAATAGGGAAGACCCTGGGAATTACAGACCATTCAGTTTTATGTCAGATTACAGATTATAACAGATTACAGATTAGATAACAGATTACAGATTACATTACAGTGTGGAAACAGGCCCTTCGGCCCAACAAGTCCACACCGACCCGCCTAAGCACAACCCACCCATACCCCTACATTTACCCCTTACCTAACACTACGGGCAATTTAGCATGGCCAATTCACCTGACCTGCACATCTTTGGACTGTGGGAGGAAACCGGAGCACCCGGAGGAAACCCACGCAGACACGGGGAGAACGTGCAAACTCCACACAGTCAGTCGCCTGAGGCGGGAATTGAACCCGGGTCTCTGGCGCTGTGAGGCAGCAGTGCTAACCACTGTCAGTAATGGGCAAATTATTGGAGAGGATTTTGAGTGACAGAATTTATGATTATTTGGAAAAGCATAGCTTGATTAGAGACAGTCTGCATGGCTTTGTGAGGGTCAGGTTGTTGAATTCTTGAGGATGTGAGGGTCAGGTTGTTGAATTCTTGAGGATGTGACAAAACACATTGATGACAGTAGAACAGTGCATGTGATATACATGGATTTTAGCAAGGCATTTGATCAGGTTTTCCCCATGGTAGGCTCATTCAGAAAGTAAGGAGACGTGGGATACAGGGAAATTTGGCTGTCTGGATAAAGAATTAGCTGGCCCATAGAAGAGAGGGCAATAATTGGTGGTAAGTATTCAGCCTGGAGCTCAGTGACCAGTAGTGTCCAGCAGTGATCTTTCTGGGCCCTCTGCTCTTTGTGATTTTTATAAATGACTTGGATGAGGAAGTGGAAGGGTGGGTTAGTAAGTTTACCAATGACACAAAGATTGGTGGAGTTGTGGATAGTGTGGAGGGCTGTTGTCAGTTACAATGCAATATTGACAGGATGCAGAGCTGGGCTGAGAAGTAGCTGATGGAGTTCAACCTAGAAAAGTGTGAAGTGATTCATTTTGGAAGGTTGAATTTGAATGCAGATTGCAGGGTTAAAGGCAGGATTCTTGGCAGGAACAGAGAAATCTTGGAGTCTATGTCCACAGATCCCTTAAAGTTGCCACCCAAATTGGTAGGTTTGTTAAGAAGGCATATGGTGTGTTGGCTTTCATTAGCAAGGGGATTGAGTTTTAAGAGCTGCGAGGTTATGCTGCAGCTCTATAAGCCCTGATTAGACCACAATTGGAATATTGTGTTCTGTTCTGTTTGCTTTGTTATAAGAAGGATGTGGAAGCTTTAGAAAGGGTGCAGAGGAGATTTACCAGGATGCTGCCTAGATTGGAGGGCATGTCTTACGAAGAAAGGTTGGGGGAGCTAGGGCTTTTCTCATTGGAGTAAAGAAGGATGATAGGAGACTTGATTGAGGTGTACAAGATGATGAGAGGCAGAGAGTGAATAGCCAGAGATATTTTCCAGGGTCGAAATGGCTATTACAAGGGGCCATAATTTTAAGGCAATTAGTGGAAGGTTTGGGGAGATGTCAGAGTTAGGTTCTTTACACAGAATGTGGTGGGTGTGTGGAATGCATGGTAGTAGAGTCAGATACATTAGGGACATTTAAGCGACTCTTGGATAGGCACATGGATGATAGTAAAATGTAGGGTATGTAGGTTAGTTTGCTCTTAGAGTAGGATAAAAGGTCAGTACAACATCGAGGGCTGAAGGGCCTTTACTGTGTTGTACTATTTTATGTTCTACATTCTAAAAGAAATGAATGGAACAGGCAAACTCTGGCACAGGAGTCCTACTCCACTGCCATTTTAGAGATCTGTCCCTGCTTCCTAAGAACCTAGTAATTTAGTCTACCTAAACTAAAATAGATGTCCGTAATGCTATTATGCAGTAAATCTTGTTCTCTAAGAACAATGCCTTTTCTGTAAGTTCTCCAAACTGGTGTATCCTCTGTCAATAATAACTAGAAAGGCACAAGTCAAAGCAAACGGAAGATTGTTGGCAGTGAGCTACCTCAAACAGCCCATAGCCAGGACCGTATTCTGATAGAGGTGGCAATTACCACAAAGAACCTAGAGTGGTCATATGGGAAAAAAGATCATACTGTTGCAGTGGTGCAGATCTGAACACAGAGAAGAAATCCAGAAGGAAAGAAAACAATTACAAGCAAGTGAGTTTCTCACTTTAAGAGTTGCTTTAAGAAGGACGTATAGACCCAAATTATAAATTTTTACTGGGGTCAGAGAATTGGGCTAGCATCAGAATTTATTTTAGCTCTACATTGAAAAACAAGAATAAAATCTCGTGGAAGATTCTAGCAGCAGAAGAAAAGTTTTTTTAAAAATTAAAAGGAACAGGGAGTCAGTAATTAAACTTTGATTTGATTGGGAAGATTTATATAGGCTTCAGAAAGAGAACTTGGTTTAAAAATTCATGGAGAGCAAAGTGCTTCAGAATGTGAAATGCATGGAAACATCCATTTTACCCAACAAGGAGCAGTAAAACTCCATTATGGTTTAAAAAAGTGGGGCAAACTCTTGACAAAGCAAATAGCCACCATTTTGATCATCAGAAAAGGCAGAAAACCCAGTAAACATTGCAGAGAAACTGTTACAAAAAAATTGATTTCAAAAACTTGAGCACAGTGAATCACTGTAAAACAGTCCCTGTGGAGAGAAATCAGAGTTAGTGTTTTGAGGTGAGTGACCCTTCCTCAGAAATATGAGTTTCAGTTTTATTAAATAATTCAATGCAGTATTATAAAAATATACAGTTAACAAAGGAAAATAGAAGCAATACAATGACAATGCACGTGATCCATCAGATCCAGAATCAAGATGAAGAATCTGCCTGGTCTTTAGTATCCTGGATACTTCAAAAAGACAATTACTTTCGACTAATTGTCTGAACTAGAAATCCATGGTGAAGACAGTCCTTATTTCAACAGAGCAGTTGTCCTTCAGTAGGGGATATAGGAGATTGAGATTCCTCCAAATAAGGTGATGGACCAACAACAATGTCTACAAAGAACAATATCCTCTGTGAAGTTCTTCCTAGAGTAATGATCCTCAGATCAGAAATTGAGTCAACTATCCTCAAGCAAGATAACTACCATTCTTTCAAGTCCAAAAATAATACATTCATTTTTGAGCACATTTTAAATGACGCGGTTAGCTAAGAGAGTAAGGAGAGATAAAGGACTGATTAAGGAAATTTCTGACCTTGGTGAGAAAGAGGAAACTTGAGGGATGTAAACAGAAGACTAAAGCTGGAGTGTGCAGTTTATAATAGAGCAAAGTTGATGAGATAATACAATGTATGAGTAAACAAATATGAGTGAACAGTAGCTGAAGGGGGAAGGGACAGTGAAAGGCTGTAGCAGCAGGAATGGTGATTGGAGAGAGATGGTGGAGAAGCATGACAGATTGAGGGAATAGCATTAATGCGGCTGACTTTTAATCCCAAGAGTACCCTGCTCACAAGTCTAGCCTGCAAACTTTTGTAGCAACTTTCTCTTTTACATATAACATCTAGTATTGAAATTCAAAATAAAATTTGAAAACATAGAAAATAGGATCAGGAGAAGGCCATTTGTCCCTCCGAGTCCTTTTCACCATTCATTAGGTTCATGGCTTTTCATCCAACTCTGTATCCTGTTCTTGCTTCGCCCTATACCCTTTGATCCCGGCAGCCTTAAGAACTATATCTCTCCTTGAATATTTTGTATATTTATATTGTAGACTTTTCACATAAAGGTGGAAAGTCTGCAATATAAATATTGGGAGTGCAATAAAATTCTGGATTCTTTTTGTACACACATAACAAATAAAAGCTGCACATCACTTTCTATTTTATATGCCTGTGAAGAAGATTATGTTCAAGCCGGTGATGCATTGCTTATTGTCGCTTTTATAAAATGTAGCCATAATTGATGATTTGTCTGAAATGGATGAGTTGCTTTATGTCATGTCATATGATCAGTACCTAATCTTTTGTCAACACTGCTTAAAAAATATATCATGAGTTATTTTCTGGAATTCCCTTTGCCTAAATAGCTTACACCATTGTCTTCAGCGTAATGTACCAAAGTTATACACAACTAAAAGTATCAGCTATTCAGCTTTTACGATATATCATTCTATTGTTTCAAATCGTATTCAAATTTTATCTCATGGTGATCTTTTATTTTGATTTAATCAGAAATTAGAATGCTTCACAGTCCACATTTTTGGGCAGAAATTCTAAGTATTCTTTTAAATGTAGCTTTTAAATTATATTTTTACTTGCTAAAATTAAAAAAAAGGTTAAACATTTACCACTCATTGTGTTATAATAACCTCCACAGATCCATTTGTGCATTGCAACTGTTTTAATTCTATAAACCTCGTAACAGTAGCCCACAGGGCTCTAAAGTAAAGTACCAACAAATGCCTGGACATTCGTACAACCCCAAGGATCTGCAAGTGTCCAACCTCAGTTACAGTTATTGATCATGAGGCTTTCACTGACTCAATCCATCTTAGAGCTGAGTGATTCTTTAGTAGTTATTGGACTCAGTCATGCTTCCTCTTTACCTTTGATACCATTGACAAGTTCAGTGTCTAAAAGATCAGCATTAACATGGTTCCTTGATTCCTTGCCCTCTATTACTTCAGCAACGTGTATTTAAATGCTGATCCAGAACAATGATATATGTACGTGATATAAAAATTCAGTTCTGTAGCTGTGTGGTGTTTAGTTCTCAATTTTGGCTATCTGTAGGGAGCTGTCTAGGCATCATTATATATTTTCTGAACCAATAAGTTCCTTTACAAATAAAATGAACTAAGATTTTGTATCAATGAATGTATTGCATGAAGGTTGGATGCTGATTTAAAGATTAGAAGATCTCTTTCCTCAAGAGATGACCATTCTGTGTTCACAGGGATGGTGATATGAAAAAAAGATTTCCTTGCTAATTTTCTGATTTATGATTCGCAGTAATAAGTAAAAGAATGTTCCTTTCCATATTTATCTATTCAACTAGCCATTTTGGAATTCAGTGGTTATGAACATAGGATAAATGGCACAGAAACAGGCCATCCAGCTAAACAGTCCTTTTTTAATTTCACTTGAACCTCCTCCCGTTCTTCTTCTAAATCTTTCAATGAAATTGTTTATTTTCCAATCTATAGTATGGATATCTATTTCTTTCTATAAGTGCATCTGTAGCACTCATTCCAATTACTCCTTGTTGTACATTGCGAGTTAGAACATAGAACATAGAAGAATACAGCGCAGTACAGGCCATTTGGCCCTCGATGTTGCGCCGATCCAAGCCCACCTAAC
Source organism: Chiloscyllium plagiosum (assembly GCF_004010195.1). Taxonomy (NCBI): domain Eukaryota; kingdom Metazoa; phylum Chordata; class Chondrichthyes; order Orectolobiformes; family Hemiscylliidae; genus Chiloscyllium; species Chiloscyllium plagiosum. Next base: position 55,140,617 of record NC_057712.1, read on the forward strand.
CTATACTAACCCACTATCCTCCATATACCTATCCAATGCCCGCTTAAATGCCCATAAAGAGGGAGAGTCCACCACTGCTAACCTTACAGCCTGTTTTATACTGTATTTCAATGTCCTTCCTACCGAAGTGCATCACCTCACACTGCTCTGCATTAATCCTCATCTGCCATAAACCTGAAAACTACACCAATGTGTCACTGTCCTGTTGGAGTTCCACACTGTCCATCACAAACATTATAATTCTTCCAGGTTTAGTATCTGCATATTTTGAAATTGTCCTACAGTCACACACCACACAGAAATACCCTGGGTGGCAACTTTCAGATATCTGTGTACATGGACACCAAGATCCCTCTGCTCATCCACACTACCAAGTATCCGACCATTAGCCCAGTACCCCATCTTTTTGTTATTCTTCCCAAAGTGAGTCACCTCACACTTAGCTACATTGAATTCCATTTGCCACCTTTCTGCCCAGCTCTGCAGCTTCTCTATATCCTGCTGTAACCTGCCACATGCTTCCTCACTGTCAACAACTCCTCCGACTTTTGTGTCATCCGCAAACTTGCTCACCCAACCTTCTAGCCCCTCTTCCAGGTCATTTATAAAAATGACAAACAGCAATGGTCCCAAAACAGATCCTTGCGGAACACCGCTAGTGACGGCACTCCATGAAGAAACTTTGCCATCAACTACTACCCTCTGTCTTCTTCCATCCGGCCAATTTCTAATCCAAACCTCCAACTCACCCTCAATGCCATACCTCCGTGTTTTTTGCAGTAGTCTACCATGGGGAACCTTATCAAACGCCTTACTAAAATCCATATATACCACATCTACCGCTTTCCCCTCATCAACCTCCTTCGTCACCTTTTCAAAGAATTCAATAAGGTTTGTGAGGCACGACCTGCCCTTCACAAAACCATGCTGACTATCCTTGAACACATTATTCCTTTCCAGATGTTCATAAATCCTATCCCTTACAATTCTCTCTAAGACTTTGCCCACAACAGAAGTGAGACTCACCGGCCTATAGTTACTAGGGTTATCCCTACTCCCCTTTTTGAACAAGGGAACCACATTTGCTATCCTCCAGTCTTCTGGCACTACTCCTGTAGACAAAGAGGACATAAAAATCAAGGCCAATGGCTCTGCAATCTCAATATGCAGTTCTACATTCTGACCACCCTTCTGAGTTCCCTATTGGATCTTTTTGGTGACTACCACATATTGATAGCATCTGGTTATGCTCCTTCCCATCAGAGGAAACATTTAGATTTTTTAGATTACTTACAGTGTGGAAACAGGTCCTTCGGCCCAACAAGTTCACACCGACCCGATGAAGCGCAACCCACCTAGACCCATTCCCCTATATTTACCCATTCACCTAACACTTGGGCAATTTAGCATAGCCAATTCACCTAACCTGCATATTTTTTGATTGTGGGAGGAAACCGGAGCAGCCGGAGGAAACCCATGCAGACACGGGGAGAATGTGCAAACTCCACACAGAGAGTCACCTGAGATGGGAATTGAACCCGGGTCTCTGGGTGCTGTGAGGCAGCAGTACTAACCACTGTGCCATCGTGCTGCCCACTACTCTGTACTCAGTCTGTCAAAAAGATTTATATTTCAATGACTTCTTTTAGATATATTAATCTTAACCTCCCAGAGAAAGGTTACACAGCTTGTCAGTTCTTTCCTGATAGATATATCTATTTCTTTTCTGCTATCATTCATGTAAATTCTCACTGTGCCCTCTCGAATGCCGCTGTGTCCTTTTTATGTTGAGGTGCTGAGAACTTCAGGCAGTACTTTAAATGTGGTCTCACTAATGCTTAAAGCAGATTTAGCATAATTTCACTACTTTTCAAATCTATTTTCTCAGAATTAAAATGTAGTGCTTTGTTTGCCTTTCTTCATGAGCTTGCTAACCTGTGACACATTTGTTATTGTGGCACATCATAGGTTTCACTTCTTCTTTTAGTATTGAATATTCCCACCGCCAATTTGATGTCATCTTCAAATTTATAAATTGCATTTTTGATTCCAAAATACAAATCGTTAATGTAATTGTGAACAATAATAGTCTCAATAATAATCGTTTTGGAAATTGCCTTCCCACCTTTTTTGAGTAGTTATTCTTTCTTCCAGCTGTCTGCATCCTGACTTGAAGTCAGCTAGCAATCCATTCCTGAGTTTGCATTTTCTGGTCTTATTAATCTATTACAGGGTACTTTATCAAAATTGTTTTGAAAATCCAGACAGCTAGTGTGTTACCATTGTTTGCTATCTCTATTGCCTCCTTAAAAGAATAACAGGTATCAAAACCATTTTTTGACTTATGTTTTAAGCATGTTTTACATTCTAAATTCCAAAAGTTTACATTTTCCCTGTGCAAATTGTTCTTTTTTTTGTGATTTTACTCGGCTTATCCCCAATTTCTATCTTTCTTACCCTCCAATCCACAATCGAGCAAAAATGCACATATATTCGGCAATAAAAACTGGAAGAATCGATATGAACATAAGGACAAATCTGACCTTCTTATCCTTTGAGCTTACCTTATCTCGATGTGTTGCAGAGCCTTGCACATTTTCTGCCTGCATCTCCATAGCCATGCTATCTTGTGGGGAGGCAAAGGACTGTGCTCCTTTTAGGAAAAAAAGGAAATCGTTCCTGAATGCTTAAGACAATTAAGCAAGCTCCAATTGATTCAAATTGTGCAAAAGATATACAGTGAAGCATCTATTCTTCATAGTGGTCAGTAGTTATTGGAGAATTCCAGTATGGCTTTTGTGTCTAAAAAAGGCTTTTAAGTAAGCTTTGATGTGCAATCAGTTATTAAACGTTAGGCTGGCTAGGGAATTGGTCGTATTCTCATAGGTGCTGAGTCTTTGTCTGGGAGTTGATCTCTATAGAGGCAGCTAGGACTGGAGACTCCACAGGATTCCATATTGGGACAGTTGCTGTTCACCATCTTCATAAATGAATTATGTGAAAATGACAACAAGACTCAAAAATATGCATGGATATTGGGCATATAAATATAATACCCAGGTACAGTCTTGGTTGGATATTGGGCTGTGTGTAGCCAATTTTGTTCAATTTCAATAACACTGTTATGCATCTAAGTCCAGAAAGCTTGTGCATATATAATGCTCAATAATATTGACACAATGCCATTCACTTGCCTACCTATACTAATCGGAAATTCTGACCTTTCCTAGCCCATAGTCAGGGCGAGGGAGAGGATCACTGCCTTAGTCTATTAACACTACCCTAGCCACGATTTCCTTAACTTCCTAAAAAAAAGAGGCTGCTTTATGTTTTTATTAAATGTTTTGAAGGCCATTAATGCAGAGCCAAATAATGTTTTCAGCCATATACATACTGTTTTCAGCAGGAATCACTGAGTATTATTCCTTAGACAGGATCCTTATCTTATTGTTCTTAGCTTAGAAACAGTGAAATCATTGATTCATTAAACTGTAACAGTATCCTGATTGAAATTAACTAACTCAGGAAAGAATAGCTCTGAATGAAGCTTCTTAATTCTTAATGTGATATTGTATGATGGTGAATAATTTTGATTGTATTGATTTTCACTCCGATGGTAATGATTTTTAACAATGAAAAGTGAAGTCTATGCAACAGTAGAGACTAAGTACTAAAGGGACCTACAAATCACAAATGTATATTCTTCTTAAATCCTGTAATAGCTGCTATATTTTCTCGCCAGATGACTATTTGGGGTAAATTGTCTCTCAGGAGAAGGATCTTTACTAGGTAATTTTGATGAAGCAATTAATGTTAATAGGAGTGATAAGAAGCGCTCTGATATTTTGGGACTATTTGGAACAATCGTATGGTAATCAACAGAATGTGATAAAGTGCGGAAACCTATATCACTATGCAGGACTGCATCTCACTGCAACAGTAGCAGAGGAGCAGATGCTTCCAGCACTCATTGCAAACATACACACTGGAAGCCTCATTCTGAAATCAGCATGGCTCTCATGGGCACGAGTTCTTTCATCTCAACAAATACAAAGAAAAGGTCTTTTATCGATGAGCTATAAGTTAAAATAAAACAATAAATTTGCTTATTTAAAAATGTTTGAAGGTGTAGCTGATGTAATTTCACAAGATGCTAGCAGAGCAGACTGCAGCCGATATTTTCACTATGTTGCAACACTAACGCTGCTTTGACTAGGAGAGAAGTTCATGGCTTGAATGTTGCTGTTGATGATGATGAAAGCTTGAATTTCTATAGATACATTTTAGACATTTTCCCTTTTTTCAAGTTTCACTGAATATTGTAAGCCAAATTTTTATGGAATGCTGCAGAAGAAATGGTTAGTCAAGATTTTATTTGTGCATGAGCCATCCTGCAGTGTTTGCTGTATCTGACGGGATGCTGTATATACAGCAAATTATATATATTCTCTACCTTTTAAGTTATAAAATGAATTCATAATTTGCTAGAAAACTCGAGAAAATTTATTAAGAAAATATTCATTTGGTTTGATGCAGTTTACTTATATAATCCATGGGCAAGCTAAACTGGAGCAGTGTTTTCCTATGAAACAGGTTACCAAAAGAGGGTCAGGTGCACAGACAAGATTTTTTTCGCATTACCTCTTACCAGCACATATAACCAGAATGCAGAATATGTATTCCAGGAAGAGGCAAATAGATAACTGAATTCAGGATGTAAACACCTCCCCTGGTTCCTGACAACACATTTCACCATGCACAAACTTTTGAACAAATGCTTGCACCCATGGAAGGAAAAGGATGAGGCACATTAAAATATGTTGCAAATCATGTGGAGGATTTACATTGTGTGGACAAGAGGAGAATTAAGCTCTCAGTTTTTACAAGATCTAAATGAGCTTTGTAATCGCCTCAGAGAGCTTTCAGCTAGGCTGAGTTCCTAGCAGAGCAACATGCAGCCTGTTCCTACAATTCCCCTCTTATGTCGATATTTACAGCAGATTCACACAAAGCAGCATACAGCAATTGGGTAAATGTGTCTTTCTTTTAATTTAAATTTATCATTTTTATAGAAGTTGTGATTAAGATTACAAAAACATCTGCAACCTGTACAAAGAGTAATGCCATGTTTGTGCTCTTTTCCTTTATAATTAAGGTAAGCAGTTTTGTCAGTAACTCCTACATTAATTTTTATTTGACCAGTGGTAAATTGTATAAAGAAAAACACTATCATAATTTTTTTTTCATTTTTACGTTTACCCTATTTAGCATGACTCTGAAAAAGAAAATTTATTCTACAACTGGGTTGGTTCTCCTGTATCAGATCAGTTATGCCCCTTATCTACAATCCTAAATAATAAAGGGTCATACTGGAAGCTAAAGATAGCCCCAAACTACAGTTCTCAATGGCACAGGCCACTTTGAATCCTGTTTGCCAATCTTCCTTCTCTTCAGTATCAAATGGAGCAAGCCATGAATGTTGCTTTCATCTCAATTTTTAAGATTGTCAGCATGACTGACTCACCAGCTATCTTTGTCAAATTCTTTTCCTCCATCCCAATCTCTAATATATCCCCAAACCTGATTTCTTACCACTTCTCAGCTTAGCTTGATCTTTTTACCAGCCTTGACTAGGTTCAAGTCCTCTATATTGTATACCGTATTGGTCTTTCTTAAGGAATTGTAATAAAGCATTCGAAACAGTTCAGAAAATATTTTCTAGATAATACCTGGAATTATCTTTTGAAAGGCTAGGCTTGTATTTGCTGGAGTTTAGAAGAATAAGAAGTCACTTGGTTGAAACATTCAAGATCCTGAGGGGTCTTGACAGCATGCAAGTGGAAAGAATTTCTCTTACAGGAGAATCTAGAAGTGGAGGAGTTACTATTACAAAATCAGTAGTCATCCATTTAAGACTGCAACGAGGATTTTGTTTTTCCTTACAGAGGGTCATGAGTCTTTGAAACTCCCTTCCTCAGAAGGTGGTAGAAACAGAGTTCTTGTATATTTTTAAAAGAGATTCTTGATAAGAAAGGGGATGAAAGGTTATTTGAGATAGGTGGGAATCTGGAGTGACCAGACCAACCATGATCCTACTGAACAGTCTCCAAGGACCAACTAACCACTCCTGCTCTGAATTCATGTGTACATATGAGACCAAGTTATTGGTACCTCATGCCCTGCCTACTCAGTAAATTTTTTTACTACAATCCCTTGCATTGAAGATCTTACAGGGAAACACACCAACCAGTTAAGATAGGAGTTGTTCTGTCAGTCCCTCATTCACACCTCAAAATTCTTGATGTTTTCTGTGAGTCAAGAGTGATGAAAATGGTGTGAGTGTGTAAACATTGCTTAAAGTCTTTGCATAGTGATGTGACATGAGAGGCTGAACACAACAATGTTGATCAGATAGTTTACATAACGAGTTGGATTGCTCTTTAGTTTGCTAACCTGCCATATAGCACCCCTAACCCCCAATATGCACACACACAAGCACACAATTTCTTTTTGCAATTCAGAATTCACAGGTCTGAGATCCTTGAAATATTTTGGTAGTGATCAGGGTGGGACAATTAGATGGCCAGACTATTGTAGTCTGTGTGACACTTTACAATGAATCTGAACCTTTGAACGATATTGATGGAGATTCTCCTTCATCTGAAGTTGAATTTCATTTCTTTTTGTCAAAAGTACAATCTGCACTTGTTAACTGTTAGCCATTTTCTTCTACTTTGTGAAAATATCGGGATAGTGGGCGGCACGGTGGCACAGTGGTTAGCACTGCTGCCTCGCAGCGCCAGAGACCCGGGTTCAATTCCCGCCTCAGGCGACTGACTGTGTGGAGTTTGCACGTTCTCCCCGTGTCTGCGTGGGTTTCCTCCGGGTGCTCCGGTTTCCTCCCACAGTCCAAAGATGTGCAGGTTAGGTGAATTGGCCATGCTAAATCGCCCATAGTGTTAGATAAGGGGTAAATGTAGGGGTATGGGTGGGTTACGCTTCGGCGGGTCGAAGGGCCTGTTTCCACACTGTAAAGTAATCTAATCTAATCTAAAGTAATCTAAAGTCATTTACTTTTTTCATGAAAAAGTGCTAAAATGCCATTTCCATCACTTCTGCAACTATGTGCTATGCAGTTTTATAAAAAAAACTTGTCATAATTTGTCATTGCCCAATTCAAAACTGTTAAGAATAGATGAAGTGCCAGCAATAACTCCAGAAAACACTTCAATTGAAGATCAGGTGAGAACAGATTGGTTTTAGGCTGTCATCAGCCAAAGCTATTATTTCGACAATGTAAAGATTGCTGTTATATGATGGCTCTGGCAGAAAAATCAAGAAGATTATCTTAAATATGTTAGAAATTATTGTACAAATACATGATTTAGTTTTGGTATGTCAGGATAATGTAATTTGCACACTATTCTCATTCTTTTAACTAAATAATAATATACAGATGTAATGTTTTTCACAAATACTTAGATGTATATCATTCTATTTGTCGTTTTCTTCAGATGTGCATATATTCCTAGAAGCAACAATTTTTCAAAAGCAAATAAGAACTTAAATGACTTTTTCTAGCATAGTGACTTCAAAGATATGCTTTGAAACAGGCTACAAAAATATGATTATTATGGCCACTGTATTTTAACACACCGTTTGTGTACATTAAAAAGCTTTTATGATAGAGCTGTAAAAGTTTGATAATTTAGTTATTGATAGCACCCAATGCTAACATAGCTGATATAATAGACTTACTGTGGGATATCATATGTGGAAGTTTCCATTCTAAGATACTTTGATCAAAACCAAGCTTTTGGATTTTGAAAATAACTTGGTACTTCTCTAATGTAATGTAACCAGGTCAATCAGGAATAATACTCAAAAGATCTGATACAAAATATAATGGTAGTTTCTGTAGGTAGTCCAATAATGTGTTGATCCGACCATTTGTGAATGGAGAAAGGAGCACATAGTGCCAGGCAACTGAGGTAAAATAGTGCCAACATCTGGAATTTGATGTATAGCTTATTCTCTCCTCTCATTTTCCATCTTGACTCCTCTGGGCTATCGTTGTTCATGAAAATAGGCGTAACTTCCCTGTTCAAAGAGGCCCATACAGTTAGGACCTCAAGAATGGAGGAATGCCATTATTGAACTGGAAGAAAAAAAAAGATTTGCACTTACGTAGTGACTTTCATGACCACCGGACATCTCAAAGCACTTCACGACCAAAGAAGTACTTTTGAATTGGAGTCACTGTTGTAATTGAGGAGTGTGGAGAAGAAGCCATCAGCAGCATAAAAGTTGTGGAATGAGTTGACTTTGATTGGAATCTCCCTAAGCCAAAGCATTCATTTGCAATTTTCCAGAAGAAATATATTGACCTCACTAGGTAAGTAAAGGCCAAACTTTTAGATGAATAATGGGGTTGATAACCGAAACATCAAAAAGCACAGAAGTATTCTCCATCATAATAGCCATGCAGCCGTTTAGAGAATTGTATGGCATCACGTCCTTGTCTCAGAAGCTCTGCAACTTGGCAATGCTTATGTTCATTATTTTACATCCAGCAGTGAATCTCACTGTAGAATCTCATGCTGTAGAGTTTTGCTGCTGGACACCTGCTGTTATTACCATCCAATTAATAAATTCTTCTGCTTGTAACTGCAGGGTCTGGTCACAATTGCAGTTAATTAACACCATGCATTCCTCCTGTTCTGCAAGAGAAGGCAGCACACAATGCCAGGCAACTGAAGTAGAATAATGCCAACATCTGGAATTTGACACCGCAAAAAGGCAACAATTGACTTCCATCCTGACATAGAAAGTAAGGAATGAGATATGGGAGTCACTATAGTTCAGTCGGATGACAAAGCATATACCATATTTGCTGTACCACGAAACACAATTTATTTTCAGGAAAAGAAGTCACCTAAAATTGCCGCACATCTAATGGTCTGAAGGTTGGCTCTGTTGCATAAATATATTTTTCTTAAGTCCAGGTGTTTCATCCAATCCAGTGCATGTTATACTCTGGCAAATATAGAGTTGCTTTCTTATTGGATATTTCTATGTGTTTTAAATCACCCCACAAATTATTGTTTTTTGTAAGAAAGCAACAAAGTTGTTGATTAAAAGTGAATACTATTCATGAAAACAAAAATTAAGATACAGCCAAGAAGATTTCTTAAAATCAAGGTATTGAAATTCCCTCGGTCTCTAGCAACATTGATAGACTGTTCACTGCACCCTCAGGCAGGCTGTCACTTGTATTCAGTAGCCAAAAACACTCAGTAAAGGCTCGCAGACAGTGTAGATGAGCATATTATATGTTGAGACAAATAACAGACAACGAAGCGATGGATTCAGATTAGAAGTTGTGCCTATTATGGTTATTTGCATTGGTATCTTTTCACAGAGCAAATAAATTGTGATTTCGTGCTTCTTGTCTGCTGCAAAATGATACTACCAATAACTTCTTTGCCATGTCAATTTTTGAATCTAAGACTATCCTGATCTGATCAGATGAATTAGATTAGTTCAGTTTAGGAAACCTGGTTGGCATGGATAAGTTGGCCTGAAGGGCCACTTTCCATTTTGTATGATTCACTGACATTAGATATGTGGCACTTCTGCATTGCCTCTCCTCAGATGTGGAGCAAATTACTGAAATAATCATTATTTCTACATGCCTGCGGTGCTTCAATCCAACATGTGAGAGGCTTTCAACTCTGGCAATCTGGAGAAACTGGAAGTTTTGGGAACGTTGCAAATGTTTCCCATCTTCACAAGAAATATTAATGGTTTAGTCAAATTAGTTATGGAGTAATGAATGAAGGGCTGGAGATTTTTGGTGACTGTAACTCAAAGTCACTTTATTGGTTAGTATATAGGGCAAGATCTGAAACAAAAATGGAGAATTATTTGTGAAGCTGGTGTACTTACCTCTGAGGCAGCACAGAAATGTCTTAACTAAAGCCTCCTTCATCATTGGAGGAAGTAGCTGGCAAAGACCCCATGACAACTTGTTTCATACTATTGGAGAGTAGCCCAGAAATGTCTGTTGCATATAAAATACGTTTTTTTATGAAGGGGATATGAACAATCTATCTAGTTTGGAAGGGGTTTTATAAGTAGTTTGAATAAACTATTGGAATTTTAAACATAAAGACTTATGTTTGGTTCTTTTTGTAAAATTAGAGAAAATAGATAATATTCTGATGTTGAGGTTCAAAATTAGATTATGATAGGTGGCTCTAAAGATTGAGGATGTTACTTGACCACTGAGCTTGGTTCTCAGTGGCAGGTCTTAGACAACACCAGTGGCAGGTAGATAATGCCCAGTAGACTAGTTGTGGTGAATGGCCAGTTTCTGTGTTGTTACTTTCTTTTCCTGTGCTCAAGAAAGGGTTTACATCTCTGTATAAAGAATTGGCTTAGATTTATGATGAGTGCAGCTAGCCTAATCCAAGATGAATCCTGTGCAGACAGTTCCATGGGAAGCCCTTCTTCTCTATACCTGTCTATTCATGGGCCTTCTGCGACCATCTATTGCTCTTTCTCTCTTCTAATCCCAAATTTTGCTAATTACATTTTCGTGACTATCTGTGGGTGCATTTTAGTCCACACTTAGAGTCACAAAGATGTACAATAAGGAACCAGACCTTCAATCCAACTCATCCTTGCAGACCAGATATCCTAACCTAATCTAGTCCCACTTGCCAGCACTTAGCCCATATCCTTCTAAACCTTTCCTATTCATGTACCCATCCAGATGCCTTTTAAATGCTGTAATTGTCCTCCAGCTGTTCCTCTGGCAGCGCATTCCATACACACACCATCGTTTGAGAGATAAAGTTGCCCCTAAGGTCCCTTTTAAATCTTTCCCCTCTCACCCTAAACCTTTGCCTTGTAGTTCTGGACTCCCCCAACCCAGGGAAAAGACCTTGTCTGTTTATCCTATCCATGGGTGATGGGCATTTCAATGACACTTACCTGCACTCTCCCCGTATCCCTTAATTTCTTGCAAGATTTAGAATTTACCAATCTCTTCCTTGAAGACATTTAATGCCCTGGCCTCTGCTCCGCTTCATGGCAGTGAATGCCACAGGCCCACCACTGCTGAAGAAATGTCTTCTCATTTCCGTCCTAAATTGACTCCCTCTAATTGTAAAGCTGTGCCCACGGGTCCTACTATCCCTGCCGAACGGAAACAAATTCCCAGCGCCCACCCTTTCTAAGTCATGCATTACCTTGTAAGTTTCTATTCGATCTCCCCTCAACCTTCTAAACTCTAATGAATACAATACCAGAATCCTCAGCCGTTCATCGTATGTTAGGCCTACCATTCCATTTGAATCTCCACTAGACGTGTTCCAGTGACCAGTATGTCCTTCCTGAGGTGTGGGGCCCAAAACTGGACACAGTATTCTAAATGGGGCCTAACCAGAGCTTTATAAAGTCTCAGTAGCACATCGCTGTTGTCTGTAAAAGATCTGAAAAAGAGCTGGCCATGAATTTTCTCTCAAACCTGGCTTCAAACTGCATACCACATTTGGAAAAAAAAAGTTACACCTTATTTCTGTCCAGGATCAGGTGTTATTTATTCATTTATTTTCCTGATCTGCAACCTGTGGAAAATCTATTTTATTTTTCAAGATTGGCTTCAAATTCCTGGACTCCTCACAATATCAAGGAGACAGTTTTTGCTGTGATTACACTGTAAAACCTAAATTTTGTCACAGTGTATTTGACTTGTTATGACAATGAAAGTATCTTGGTCAGTATACTGCTGTTTACCCACCATTGCAATGATTGAGAGACTTCAATTTTTTACTGAGCTTTGTATGTTGGTGCGACTGATGTTTCAGCTTTAGCCTGTTCTTGGCCAGATAATCTGCTAATACAGAATGTGCTAATGTTTCACAGCAATCTCTAATTGTTGTGGAATGCTCTTGCATTTGGAGCAAAGCCCCACTCTCTTGGGGGCTGTGTTAGTTGACATGTGATAATCATGTGCAGACATTGTTCACTTGTCAAAATGGAATTTGCGACCTGGAATATTAAGAACTTCAAGAGCAATCTAAACAGTGGCAGACCTGGATAGTGTACCACTGTCCTATCTCAGAAACTTGGCAGCACTTGAGATAGCTAAGTGACATGATGTACAGGAAAAGATCAACTGAAAGAACAATGCATTCAGTTCACCTTTTTTTGGACCTTTTCTCTGAGTATTTGAGAAGAGGACCAACATCTCTGAGGAGTGGGCTTCACCATCAAAAATGAGCTTTATCTGGTGCCTCAGCCCTCTCCCTACGGGATAATCAAATGTCCCATAGCTGTCCAGCTCATACTTAAGAGAAATCAGGATGCCACTATCATCAGAGCATGCGCTTCTATACTTGAGGTAACAGCCCAGGCCAAAAAGGGATTCTATACTGAACTTCAAAGCACAGCCTGAGTCCCAACAAGTGGAAAACTGATTGTCCTCTGAGATTTCAACGTCAGAGTTAGGAAGGTTGCAAACCTCTAGAATAATGAATAGGCAAGGAAAGAGTAGGGAAAGCTAATTACAACAGAGTAATTCTCTTGACAAATTGTCTAGAACAAAACAATGTCATAACAGACATGCTGTTTTGCTAGTAAAACAACTACAAGATCTAATAGCAACACCACGGTCTGCAGTCCAAATATTGGCACTTGTCTTATAGTTCAATAAAGGATCTGCAGAGATGCCCATATCATTGATGCCCTGACACGTACGAATGACTGCTGGATTGATAATCCCTACAATAGCCTGGCCCCCCCAAATGATGGAGGCAAGCAGAAGAAAATTAACATCAAAGCCTGAAAGATCTCACCAAGCTGGCCGTTCTCAGTCAGCATCTCACTGCCAACCTCTCAATCTCCAGTCGAGGAGTAGGAGTGTGCCCGTAGTGCCATGTTGACCCGAAAGCCCAACTTAACAAGCAACTGTGAAGGAATCATTGGTTTCCTTCTACCAGGAAACATTGTAACAGCTTTGACTAAGAGATAATCTTGATTCTGTCTTGATCCAGATTGAAATTAGAAAAACTGTTCAAAATCTGAGAAACGACAAAGCTGCTGAAGAGAATGCAAACAGCGCTGAAATTATGAAACAAAATGCAGATACACTCTTGACACAGCCTCACAACTTCATACCCTTCATCTGCACGTTTATGTGTGTTTATTGCATGCTAGGGGCTCTCAGTGTTGTTGTGATTTTAACTACGTTCAAGAAGGAAGACCAAGTGCAAGTAAGAATGAGTGTCCCTACTGTCTGCTACAGCAAAGATCAATTGCTTACTTCTAGAGACCGATGAACTCTTTCCAGGATTGTAGTACAATGTATACCCATTAATAGGCATCATGGTCATGATCTCCATTTTCCAACAAATTCAAAAAAACTGCCCTTCTTAAGTGCCCTCCTCAAATATGTCATTATCCTGCATCTACTGCACAATGACATGCAATACATGACCCTCAACAACTAAACCACCACAAACACTATCTTGCTGAAAACTGGGGTCAGACAAGACTGTATCATTTCATAGCTGAAAAATGTGTTGCTGGAAAAGCGCAGCAGGTCAGGCAGCATCCAAGGAGCAGGAGAGTCGATGTTTCGGGCATAAGCACTTCTTCAGGGATGGAGAAATCCTTCTTCATTCCTGAAGAAGGGCTTATGCCCGAAACATCGATTCTCCTGCTTCTTGGATGCTGCCTGACCTGCTGCGCTTTTCCAGCAACATATTTTTCAGCTCTGATCTCTAGCATCTGCAGTCCTCACTTTCTTCCAATGTATCATTTCATAGACTATAATCTCCATTTTTATAGAATATAGGATATAGAAGAATACAGCGCAGTACAGGCCTTTTGGCCCTCGATGTTGCGCCGATCCAAGCCCACCTAACCTATACTAACCCACTACCCTCCATATACCTATCCAATGTCCGCTTAAATGCCCATAAAGAGGGAGAGTCCACCACTGCTACTGGCAGGGCATTCCATGAACTTACGACTCGCTGAGTGAAGAACCTACCCCTAACTTCAGTCCTATATAGTGAGAAGGCTCATCGGGGAATGTGCAGAGTTAATTCAACTTTTCAGAAAACAAGACCCACAAAACCTTTCAAATGCACATCATTTCCATCTGGTTTCCAAGAATTTGCATTGCAAAGTATTGTGGTGTAGAACCCCACATGTACACCCTGCAGTTTTGGAATTATCCACCTTTGTGCATGAAATGGAGTTTTAGAACATAAAACAGAAATACAGCGCAGAACAGGCCCTTCAGCCCTCAATGTTGCGCCGACCTGTGAACTATTCTCAGCTCATCTCCCTACACTATCCCATTATCATCCATGTGCTTATCCAAGGATTGTTTAAATGCCCCTAAAGGCAGGTAAGGCATTCCATGCCCTTACCACTCTCTGAGTAAACAACCTGTCTCTGACATCTGTCTTAAATCTATCACCACTCAATTTGTAGTTTTGCAAATTACAAGCTGACATCATCATTCTAGGAAAAAGACTTCTACTGTCTACCCTACCTAATCCTCTGATCATCTTGTATGTGTCTAGCAAATCCCCTCTTAACCTTCTTCTTTCCAATGAGAACAGACCCAAGTCTTTCAGCCTTTCCTCATAAGACCTTCCCTCCAGACCAGGCAACATCCTGGTAAATCTCCTCTGCACCTTTTCCAATGCTTCTACATCCTTCCTGTAATGGGGTGACCAGAGCTGTACACAATATTCCTAGTGTGGCAGCACTAGTTGCAACATGATATTCCCGGCTCGGGTGGCAACTTACAGGGATCTATGCACATGGACTCCAAGATCCCTTTGCACATCCACACTACCAAGAATCTTTCCATTGACCCAGTATTCTGCCTACCTGCTATTCTTCCCAAAGTGCATCACCTCACATTTAGCTGCATTGAGCTCCATTTGCCACCTCTCAACCCAATTCTGCAGATTATCCAAGTCCTCCTGCAACCAGTAATATTCTTCCAAACTGTCCACTACTCCACTGACTTTAGTGTCATCTGCAAACTTACTAACCCATCCACCTATGCCTGCGTCTAAGTCATTTATAAAAATAATGAACAGCTGTGGTCCCAAAACAGATCCTTGTGGCACACCACTAGTAATCAGACTCCAGACTGAATATTTTCCATCAACACCACTCGCTGCCTTCTTTCAGAAAGCAAGTTTCTAATCCAAACTGCTAAATCACCCTCAATTCCATGCCTCTGCATTTTATCCAACAGCCTACCATGTAGAATCTTATCAGAGGCTTTACTGAAGTCCATGTATACCACATCAACTGCCCTACCCTCATCTACATGCTTGGTCACCTTCTCAAAAAACTCAATAAGGTTTGTGAGACACGACCTTGACAAAAACATGTTGACTATCTGAAATCAAATTATTGCTTGCTAGATGATTATAAATCCTATCTCTTATAATTCTTTCCAAAACCTTTCCTACAACAAAAATAAGGCTCACTGATCTATAATTACCTGAGTCATCTCTACTGCCCTTCCTGAACAAGGGCACATTTGCAATCCTCCAATGCTCTGCTACTAAACCTGTAGACAATGACGACTCAAATATCAAACCCTAAGGCTCTGCTATCTCCTCCCTCGCTTCCCAGAGAATCCTCGGATAAATCCCATC
>NC_057712.1:55158527-55162754 GCF_004010195.1 Chiloscyllium plagiosum
TACTTACAGTGTGGAAACAGGCCCTTCGGCCCAACAAGTCCACACCGCCCCGCCGAAGCGCAACCCACCCATACCCCTACATTTACCCCTTACCTTACACTACGGGCAATTTAGCACGGCCAATTCACCTAACCTGCACATCTTTGGACTGTGGGAGGAAACCGGAGCACCCGGAGGAAACCCACGCTGACACGGGGAGAACATGCAAACTCTACACAGTCAGTCGCCTGAGGCGGGAATTGAACCCAGGTCTCTGGCGCTGTGAGGCAGCAGTGCAAACCACTGTGCCACCGTGCCGCCCTTGAGGGGAACGGCCGCAGGGGGTCCCTGCACTGGCTGCTTCCTCCAAGTCCCCCTCACTGTCACCCATCTATCTGCCATCTTTTCTTGTTGCAATATCAAATTTTATCTCAAGAAAATTGTCTACAGATATGCAGATAATCTAAGAATTGGTCAAACTAGATCACCTTCAATCCAAGACCACTCATTCCTCACTCAAAGGTACTGAATGTAGATTACATTTGTAAGTGCGTCACTCAAAATCTGAATGCCATGTCATTGTCAACATCTTCTCTGAAGCATATGAGAAAATGGAACTTCCATTAAACTGCCTGCAAAACTATAGTCCTCTTCCAAACATCTTTGAGAGCAGAATATGTGGGCGGCACGGTGGCACAGTGGTTAGCACTGCTGCATCACAGCGCCAGAGATCCGGGTTCAATTCCCGCCTCAGGCGACTGACTGTGTGGAGTTTGCACGTTCTCCCCGTGTCTGCATGGGTTTCCTCCGGGTGCTCCGGTTTCCTCCCACAGTCCAAAGATGTGCAGGTCAGGTGAATTGGCCATACTAAATTGCCCGTAGTGTTAGGTAAGGGGTAAATGTAGGGGTATGGGTGGGTTGCGCTTCGGCGGGGCGGTGTGGACTTGTTGGGCCGAAGGGCCTGTTTCCACACTGTAAGTAATCTAATCTAATCTAATGTCCCTTTATTGCTGTAAATTAATAGTGGATCCTGGTAAATGTGAACTATTTTCAATGGCTTAGGAGTCTCCTCTCGACGAAGGCAAATATAAATGATGAAATTCAGCATTGCAATCAATACACCTTCAACAGACTGAAGCAAGTTGAGGAACAGGGATTTAAGCCCAAGACTACATTTACAGTTTACCAACAAGCAATGACTCCCCAGCTCTTATATGTTTCAGAGAATTGGATGACTAAAGTGAGCATCTCAGATTATTAGAGAGGTACCAACAGCAGTGCTTTTGCAAGATCCTCCAAGTCTGCTGATGAGAAAGGTAGCCCAACAGCAGTATGCGCTCCCAAATCAACTTCTCTAGCATTGAGGCACTAATCACTCAGACCCAGCTCTGTTGGACTGGACATGTATTTAAGACACCTACACCAGATTCCTGAAGCACTTGCTGTCTTTGGAACTCAGTCATGGAAGGAGATCCCAAGAGGGGATTGGTGTATTTTTGGATATCTTTAAAGCATCCCTGAAGATGTCAAATATCTCAGCCAACTCATCAGATTCCATGGCTGGTGACCAACCAAAATACAGAAGGGTCATTCAGAAAGGCAACAACACATCAGCAGACTAGTTGGGAACCTGTAAAGATAAGATTGAGGTGTCAAAGGGAGTGCATAAATCTACACCAACCTACATGCTTCAGTTCTTCAGGTACCAGTTGACCCTTATGTGACAGAGGAGAAAGTGAGGACGGCAGATGATGGAGATCAGAGCTTAAAAATGTGCTGCTGGAAAAGCGCAGCAGGTCAGGCAGCATCAAAGGAACAGGAGAATCGACGTTTCGGGCATAAGCCCTTCAGGAGAATTGACGTTTCGGGCATAAGCTTCTGCTGTTCTTTTGCGCTTTTCCAGCAAGATATTTTTAAGCCCTTATGTGACAGAGTCCGCACATCATGCATTACACTTATTAGCCGTCTCAAAAACCATCAAACTAGCTTGAAAGCAAGTCATTCTCCATCCCCAGGTGCTGCACAGGAGAAATTTGGTTTTGGTGGCTTTGATTCATCAAGGACAAGCAATATTTGCAGATATAGATTTGCAGTGGAAAAAAGGACTGCAGTTATTAGGAATACATGAATATGTCAAGAGGCAGTTATAGGGTTTTATGCCAAGGGAACTTAAAACAATCACAAATTTAAGAATTGAGAGGTGATTTGCGGATTAGTGCTGGAAGTTAAGCTTCTGTGAACCTTGTGAGTTGGACAAATTTGAGTTCAGGAAGATTGAGAGGAACATTTTATTCATCTCAGTTAAGAAAACTCCTGGAGTAATTAGTGACTCTTTGAGATGTTCTGATCAATTCACAGAAAGTAAATTATTTAGGCCAGCAAGTAGTGATACTTTCAAATTGTGTTTTCCCACTGACATATTTTGCCATATGAGCTATTGATGCATTTCGCTCATTTGTGGCCCACTCAGTTTGCTTAGTGTATAATAGATATAATCCAGTAGATTTCCCCAGGTGTTGCTCACAGTGTGACAGAAGGTACATGGTTTATAAGAAGAGAAGCTGTCACCCTACGTTATTCGTTTTGTATTATTAGGATTGGTGGATTTACAACGATTATAATAAACTAGATTTTCTTTGGTTTATGCATTCTGGAATTTTAGGAATTAAGTTTTGTGACTGTTATTCTGTAAAATGGCAAATAAGTGGCCCTTTTCTTACTCTAAGTAGGCACAGTCATGTCTGTCGAGGCATGGCTCACAATGGAATAGTGCTTATGTTAATTTATCGTAATAGGTTTGTTGTGAACAAAGTTAGATGAGAAATGAGTTACTGGAGATAGGTTTGACACTTAGACAAGCCATATTCTAAATGCAAGTCTTTTAATACATTGAGAGATATACATTTGCAGGCAAATATGTACAACTGCTACGGGAGAATTATTTTCTGAATAGCAGTTATTTTAACTATTTGAATAGCAGTTATTTCAACTATTAGATAAATACGTAATCAATGTTGTCAGGATATTCACATGGACTTTAGATAAGTATCGGAGAGAATCTGACAGTCCTCATGATGCTGCATCGAAAATGAGTCAACATGTTCAAGTAAAAAGATGGAAATGATGCTGAGAGGACATTAATAAAGAAGATGATGTGGTTCGGTAGTAAAACTAGTCTTTTGTTTGATGCCTCAACCTTTTAGCTTGTACTGAATTACGGTCGCTTATATTCAGCCACAATTTTAACATGCTGGATTGAAGCAGCCCACATACACACAATCTCTGAAGTATTAATGTAGAATTAGTAGAAGAAGTGAGGCGTGATGTTGTTATGACTGGACGTTTTCTGCTGGGTCACAGTTAATTAAAAAAAACAGTTTATCATCTGTAGCACATTTGTAGAACTGAATTTGAGTTCATTGTTGATAACTGATGGCTCTCTCCTTTTAAAGAGAACATTTATTTCTGAAGAACTTTTTGCAGGTCATTGAATTCTGAAGATGGAAAAAGATCAGGTTTGTTTCAGAGAGACATCTGCCAAAGGTGTTGTCAATTCATTTTAAAAATATTTCCTCATGACATTTTGTCTTTAGTGGAAATGTAACAGATTTGGCAGGAATTTTTATAGATGTCTCAATATTTTTGCATTAATTTATTTTGAAAATGTTAATCAAAATGTTATATTTCAAGGCAGTCATCACTATTAACATCATCTTAATTTAATCATTTTTGTTTGCCTTCAGTATGGCCTTCACTTTAATATGTGGATTGGTGAATCAATTTCTGAAAGCAGTAATTTCTAATTCAAGCCATCCCCTGCAACAAAAGCTCATCTAGTGAAAGCAGGTTCAAGAATATCGCAAGGTAAAATAATACTGCATACATAGTTAATCTATAGCTAGCACTGATTATGCAAAGGTTTCAACATCATAGATACTATGATGTAATGTTTGAAAGATAAGCAGCAAGTAGCACAACACACAAAGAAAATCATGAGCTGTTGTGACAATATCAGACAAGAGCCACAGAAAATGGGGGAGATACTAAATGAATATTTTGCATCAGTATTTACTGTGGAAAAGGATATGGAAGATATAGACTGTAGGGAAATAGATGGTGACATCTTGCAAAATGTCCAGATTACAGAGGAGGAAGTGCTGGATGTCTTGAAATGGTTAAAGGTGGATAAATCCCCAGGACCTGATCAGGTGTACCCGAGAACTCTGTGGGAAGCTAGGGAAATGATTG
>NC_057712.1:55163710-55184581 GCF_004010195.1 Chiloscyllium plagiosum
TCCCTGGGGTTGGGGAGTCCAGAACTAGAGGGCATAGGTTTAGGGTGAGAGGGGAAAGATATAAAAGAGACCTAAGGGGCAACCTTTTCATGCAGAGGGTGGTACGTATATGGAATGAGCTGCTAGAGGATGTGGTGGAGGCTGGTACAATTGCAACATTTAAGAGGCATTTGGATGGGTATATGAATAGGAAGGGTTTGGAAGGATATGGGCCGGGTGCTGGCAGGTGGGACTAGATTGGGTTGGGATATCTGGTCAGTATGGACGGGTTGGACCAAAGGGTCTGTTTCCATGCTGTACATCTCTATGACTCTATGACTCTAAATGTGGCCCCTTTGTCCAGATATACAGTACATAGCTTTCAAATTGGAAATCGCTGACTTTGAGGTGTGCAGAATGCTTATTTCTCATGTTAGTATTCGACTTGAATATTCAGAGATCCAAATATTCAGGGAGGTGATCTCACTGAAAGAAGTAAGATCCTGAGGTGAACTGACAGGCTGGATGCTGAGAGGGTGTTTCCCTTATGTGAAATTCTAGAACTGAGTACACAATTTAAAAGTGCAAGGTCTCTCATTTAAGACAGAAATGAAGAGTGCTTTCTCTGAAGACTGAATGGGATAGATTCTGAATTGACACAGGAGTCAAAATGGGCACTGGGAAAATAGAGTTGAGGACACTATCAAATCAACCATTATTGTTTCAAATGGCAGAGTTGGGGGTGTCGAATCACCCACTGCTACTCATAATTTTCACGTTACTCACAATACTCAATGTATATGAGAAGTAAGTTTCCAAATGTGACATAAAGTAGGTGAAACATTCACTGCCCAATTTTTATTGATCTATAGCAGCTCAGCCAAGAGGTTTAAATGACAACTGGAGGTTACTGATCTAAAGGTATGATTACATTTTCCTAAAAAAAAACTTCTGTGTCGAGGCAGGCACAGATTTTATGGTATGCATGCTGCCTGATGGTACTAAGATAGATAAAAAAGGTTTGGGGGCCTAGTTAGGCAAGACATCCTAGGATCATTCACAGAAAGAAATACAATGCTGGTCCAAGGCAGTGAAAGAGCATCTCCAGGACTGCTTAGAATCAGTGGACTGGACCGTATTCAAGTACACAGTGGAAAACCTGGATGAATACGCCACCACTGTCATGGACTCCATTAGCAAATGTGTGGATACTGCATGCCAAAGAAGTCAATCAGGGTGTTTCCCAACTAGAAACCTTGAATGAAATGGGAAATTCACTCCCTAATGAAGACCAGGCATGCAGCATTGGATGATCCAGACCTACATGGAAAATCCAGATATGACCTCCACAAAGCCACCACACATGCCAAGAGGCAGTACTGGACTAAGTTAGAGGTCCACACCAATCATACAGACTCTTGTTGCCTGTGGCAAGGCCTAAACAACATAACGGGATACCAAATGAAGCAGAGTAAGATAGTGGATAAAGACACATTGCTCCTTGAAGCACTCTATGCTCTCTGTGCTTGGTTTGAGGAGAATGCCAGTGGCGCACTGTCACCTGCCCTGACAGCCCCGAACACACCTGTTCCCTCCATCAGTGCTGCAGATGTCCGATCGATCTTCCTGTGAGTCAACCCTGGGAAAATGATGGGCCCAGATAGAGTCTCCAGCCATGTACTTAGATTCGATGTGGACCAGATAGCAGACGTATTCACTGACATTTTCAATCTCTCCCTCCTACAAGCCAAAGTCCCCACTTGCTTCAAGGAGCCCACCATCATCCCAGTACCTAAGAAAGCACATGCATTGTGCCTTAATGACTACTGTCCAGTGGCTTTGATCTCTATAATCAATTTGCCCACTGATGTAACAGGTCCACAGTGGATGCCGTTTCCCTAGCCTTGCACTCATCCCTGGAACATCTGGACAAGAACATGTGCATCTTTTTTCCTGAGGCAGCTCAGGAAATTTAGGACCCATAAGGATCCTTACCAGCTTTTACAGATGCACCATAGAAAGCATACTGTCCAGGTGCATAACTGCTTAGTACGGCATCTGCTCTGCCCAACACCGTAAGAAACTACAGAAGATTGTGTGCATAGCCAAGACCATGACGGAACCCAAGCAGCCCATCCATGGACTTCATTTACACTTCTCATTGCCGCAAAAAGGCTGCCAACATCTCCATAGACCCATCCCACCCTGGTAATCTCTTCCATCTGGCAGATGATACCGAAGTTTGAACACATGCACCAGCAGCTTCAAGAACAGCTTCTTCCCTGCTGTTATTAGACTAATGAATGGACTCTCTAACCTCAAATAATGTTGAGCTTGTTAATATTGTTCTTGCTTCGCATGCGTGCTGTGCAGTGTAACCTGGAAGCCTCACCCTGTCCAAGTTGTTTTTTTCACCCATGGATCTGTATGTCCTTGCTTACTGTCCGCAACTGCCTGTACTGCTTGCAAACAAAGCTTTTCGCTGTACTTAGGTACATGGGACAATAAATCAAGTCAGACAGCCAGTCGATGAGGGCAGAGCCTAATGCAACAGACTTTCATCCTGGAACTACTATGGAGAGGTTCACATATATCGTATTGACTGTTTTTTTCCTGGAAGTGCAGGTTTCACTTAACAGGAGTGACCAGTAAAAATATCATTGGGATCGTATTGAAATCACAGGATCCTGATTTGTCTATATTAGGAGTCCCCCTTCTTCCTCAATTAGAGATTTATTTCACCTAAAAAAAACTATCAAAGTGCCAGGAAGTGGGAATATAGTTTATGATTTCTTGAGTTTTATTTCATTTAATGTCAGCTCCAATCACAACTAGGAAAGTCCCTCCATGACTTTTATCTGAAATACCCCAGTCATTAAATTTGAATTTTCATGAAAGAACAGAAGCATATCTCTTCTCGAGAGACCACCTGATTTTCCCCTACCCATTCCTCTGTGATCATATCTCTTCTCGAGAGACCACCTGATTTTCCCCTACCCATTCCTCTGTGATCATATTTTAAATAGCTATTAGTTGAATGTAATTGAAACTCTCTGGAAAGCTCCACATATTGATTTCCTTAGTCTGAGTCTTTTTTCAGTCTGGCAGAATGACATCATTCAAACAATGTAAGTGCCACTTAATCTGTTTGGAGTAGAGAGGAAGTAAGCAGTATAATTTAATTTTCATTATTGGTGTCATTTGAAAACGATTGGTATTTGGGCTGCTTGACTGAACAGAGCAGCTTTCAATAGAACACAGTGATGTCAGTGGTTGAAGTTTCGAACAAAATATTTGTGAATATTTACCAAAGGCATAGAGTCATAGAGTCATTCAACCACAGAAGCAGGCCTTTCGGCCCAACTTTGTTATCCTGACCAGGTTTCCTAAACTGTTCTCATCACTTTTGTCTGCGTTTAGTCCACATCTCTCTAAACCACTCCTAACCATGTACTTGTCCAAATGCATTTTAAACATTGTACTTATACCTACCACTACCAATTCCTCTGGCAGCTCATTCCAAATACACATCGCCCTCTGTGTGGAAAACATTTCCCCTCATGCCCCTCACACGTTAAACCAATGCAGTCTAGTTTTTGACTTCCCTACTCTGGGGAAAATACTTTGGCTATTCAATTTATCTATGCCCCTCATGATTTTAAAAACCTTTGTAAGGTCACCCCTCAGCCTTCAACCTCCAGGTAAAATATCCCACTTTACAACCTCACAAAGAACAAAGAGATCAGCACAGAACAGATTCTTTGGCCCTCCAAGCCTTCACCTACACATTTACCCTTCCATTTTAAAACTGTCTTCACTTACAACATCCATATCCCTCTATTTCCTTCTATTCATGGATTGTCAAGGTGCTTCTTGAAACCTGCTATTGTGTCTGCTTCCACCACCTCCCCTGGCAGCACATTCCTGGCACTTACGGCGCTTTGTATGAAAAATGTGCCTCGCATATCTCTTAAACTTCCCCCTCGCACCTTGAATTTGGTCCCCTAGTAATTGATCTCTCCATCCTGGGAGAAAGCCTCATACTTTCCTGTCTATCTGTACCGTTCACAATCTTGTAAACTTCTATCAGGTTGTCCTTCAACCTCCTGCATCACAGTGAAAACAAGCCCCGTCTATCCCGTCTAGCTAAAATCCCCCATGTACCAGGCACATCCTAGTAAACGTTTTCTTTACCTTCTCCAAAGAATCCACATTCTTCTGGTAGTGTGGTGATCAGAACTGTTCACAATATTCCAAGTGTAGTCTAACTGAAGTTCTATCAAGCTGCAGCATAACTTGTCCATCCTTGTACGCAATGCCTCTTCCAATGAAGGCAAGCATGCCATTGGCCTTTCTTACTAGCTTGTCTACGTGTGCTGCAATCTTCAGTGATCTGTGGACTTGCACACCCAGATCTCTCTGCATGTCAATACTTCTGAGGGATCTGCCATTCACAATTTTAATCTGTAGTAACCTTCCAAATGCATCACCTCACATTTGTCCAGATTAAACTCGATCTGCCATTTTTCTTCCCATGCCTCCAACTGACCTATGTCCTGCTGTATCCTCTGACAATCCTCCTCACTATCCGCAACTTCACCAATCTTTGTATGTCCACAAAATTACTAATTGGACTAGCTGTGTTTTCCTCCAAATCATTTATGTAGACCTTGAACAGCAGAGGTCCCAGCACTGATCTCTGTCGAACACCACTTGTCACAGCCCTCAATTCTGAAAAGCATCCTTACACCACTCCCTATTGTCTCCTGTGACTAAGCTAGTTCTGTACCCATTTTGCCAACTCAACTCTGATACCATGTGACATCTTTTGTACCAGTCTGCCATGAGGGACCTTGTCAAAGGCTTTACTGAAGTCCATGTAAACAACATCAACCGCTTTTTTCCTCATCAGTCATCTTCATCACCATCTCAGAAAACACAATCAATCTAGTGAGGCATGACATCCTCCACACAAAACATGCTGTTTATTGATAAGCAG
This sequence comes from Chiloscyllium plagiosum, assembly GCF_004010195.1. Taxonomy (NCBI): domain Eukaryota; kingdom Metazoa; phylum Chordata; class Chondrichthyes; order Orectolobiformes; family Hemiscylliidae; genus Chiloscyllium; species Chiloscyllium plagiosum. The sequence goes on from NC_057712.1 coordinate 55,168,689, forward strand.
TCCATTTGCTTCTAAATGCACATAGATCTTGTCCCTGAGAATCTTTTCCAATAATTGCCCTACCATTGACATGAGGCTCATAGGCTAGTAATTTCCTGGATTATCCTGTTACCCTTTTTAAATAATGGGACAACATTTGCTATTCTCCAGTCCTCTGCGATCTTACCTGTGGCCAAAGAAGATACAAAGATGTCTGTCAATGCTTTAGCAGTTCGTTCTCTTGTCTCCCTCAATATTCTGGGATAGATCCGATCAGGATCCAGGGACTTATCTACCTTAAACTTTTTAAGATGCACAACAGCTCTCCTTATAACCTTCCAGTCTTGGTGTAGACTTGTTGGGCCTGTTTCCAAACTGTAGGGATTCTATTCTGTTCTAAATTTTCTTTTGCACCCTTTCCAGTTTAATAACATCCTTCCTATAGTAGGGTGACAAGAATTGTAAGCAGTAATTCAAATCTGACTTTACCAATATTTTGTACAGCAGTAACATGACATCCCAACTGCTGTAGGGGAGAAAGTGAGGACTGCAGATGCTGGAGATCAGAGCTGAAAATGTGTTGCTGGAAAAGCGCAGCAGATCAGGCAGCATCCAAGGAGCAGGAGAATCGATGTTTCGGGCATGAGCCTGAAGAAGCCCGAAACGTCGATTCTCCTGCTCCTTGGATGCTTCTTGACCTGCTACGCTTTTCCAGCATCCCAACTGCTGCAGTCAATACTCAACTTGCCAAGCATTGCCTTGATCACCCTGTCTACCTGTGTCTCCACCTTCAAGGAAATACATACCTGGATGCCTAGGTCTCTCTTTTCAACAACACTACCTGGGGTCCTAGCGTTAAATGTGTAAGTCCCACCCTTGTTTGTTTTATCAAAATGCAACTCTTCGCAATTATTTGAATTAAACTCCGTATGCCATCACTCGGTCCACTGGCCCAGTTGATTAAGGTCCCGATTTACTCTTAGATAATTTTCTTTACTGTCCATTATACCACCAATTTTGGGATCATCCACAAATTTACTAACCATTCGTCCTATATTTTCATCCAAATCATTATTTAAGTCATGAACAACAGTGGAACCAGCACTGATACTTGTGGCACATAGCTAGTCATGGGCCTCCAGTCTGAACAACCACACTCTAACACCACCTTTCATCAAGCAAGCTCTGTATCCAATTGGTTCACTCTCCCTGGATTCTGTGTGACCTAACCTAGTGGGTGGCACAGTGGTTAGCACTGCTGCCTCACAGCGCCAGAGACCCGGGTTCAATTCCCGCCTCAGGCGACTGACTGTGTGGAGTTTGCACGTTCTCCCCTTGTCTGCGTGGGTTTCCTCCGGGTGCTCCGGTTTCTTCCCACAGTCCAAAGATGTGCAGGTCAGGTGAATTGGCTATGCTAAATTGCCCGTAGGGGGTAAATGTAGGGGTATGGGTGGGTTGCGCTTCGGCGGGTCCGTGTGGACTCGTTGGGCTGAAGGGCCTGTTACCACACTGTAAGTAATCTAATCTAATCTAATCAAATTTACTAACCAACTTATCAGAACCTTCTTGAAGGCCCATGTAGGCAAAGTCTACTGCACTGCTTTCATCTATCTTCTTGGTAGCTTCTTCAAAAAACTCAATTAAATTTGAGAGACACAATTTCCTATGCATAGAGGCCATGCTGACTAGTTCTAATCAGTCTTTGCCTTTCCAAATCCATGTAGATCCTGTCTCTCAGAATCCCCTCCAACAACTCACTCACCACTGACATTAAGCTCTTCTTCATAGTTATACCATGTGTTGATATTAGTGAGACTCAAAAAGGTAAAATTTAGCAAAGCCTAAACCTTGAAATCCTGTTGTGATGTGCTATTCACTCAATCAGTCTGCTTTTCCCTCGCCTCTTTGCTTTACTTTCTATTTCTCCTTCTGCAATTTCCTGGTAACATGTGAATGTACTGTAGCAATGCAATAGATTCAGTATTTAAAGTTGGTTACAAAACAGTTCAGGCTATCTTCCTTCTGATGGAATGACACAAGGATAAAATTAAGAGGCCAGCACACAGTAATTTAGGTGTGACCTTAGAGTCATTTGACGTCTGTATATCTGAAGTTGCCTTTAGTTGACAGCTACAAGTTTTGCTGAGGAGACCTGAGCAGGTCAAGTCACTGGCTGCTCACCATTCCTTAAAAGTCCTTTCAACAATTTACTTAGGTGTCTGATGGTCTATTTAAAGAGATTTTGAGACACCATATTGAGGTTGTATGGGACATTGGTGAAACCGTTCTTGAAGTACTGTGTACAGTGTTGGTCAACCTGCTTTAGGAAGGTTATTATTAGATTGGAGAGCATTCAGAAGAGATTGATAAAGATGTTGCTGGGATTGGAGGGTTTGAGATATACGTAGAAGCTGGGTAGACCAGGAGTTTTGTTTTATACTCGAGAGTAGGAGATGTGACCTTACAGTCATTTATGAAATCATGAGGGGCAGATATAAGGTGAATAGAAGAGGTCTTTTCCCTAGAGTACGGGAGTTCAAAATTAGAGGGCATATTTTAAGATGAAAGGAAAAAGATTTAGAAGGGACGTGAAGGGCAACATTTTCACACAAAGGGTGGTTCATATGTGGAATGAACTGCCAGCGGATGTGGTATACATAGGTACAACATAGAAAAATCATTTGGACAGGTGCACAAATAGGAAATTAGAGGGATATGGGCTAAACGCCAGCAGGTGGGACTAGTTTAGTTTGGAAAACTTGGTTGGCATGGACGGGTTGCACTGAAGGGTCTGTTTCCATTCTGTATGACTCTATGACCGTATGGATGTGTGGAAAATGGGCCCCACAAAATTAACAGTCTAACGATGAAGAACAACTAAAGGAATGTGTTGGTCAACTTGATTAGCTAATTACTAAAACATTTCCTGATGTACCTAGCATCACAACAGTATTGAAATTTGTATAGTACATTACTTGATTCTGTGGAAGGCATGACATTATTTCTCTTGTTAGTAGTACATACCAACTGTTTAGTTGAATATTACCTTAGTTTTTCATAACAGCCAGTGTACAAACTATATTCAACCAACCTTTGTTTGCAAAACCTAAATCAAAGAAAATATACTGTTAGATATAGTTGAACAATTGGTCAGCACTTACTGAGCAAACCTGTATGTGCTAACAGCTACATGAACAACCAGTTTCAGATAATTAATCTGGATCACAACACAACACATTTATATTTGCTGGACAAACATTCATATACAGAGATCTGTCTTCTGAATAAAATAAAAATTAGTTCAAAGCCTGAACCTTTTCTTGAGTTACTCAGGAGTTTGAGGAACCTCTAATTCCTCATTACTTTTTCCATGGCAATGTTTCAGTTAATCAGGGAGTTGCCAACCATTTGCTGCCCTTTTTCATAGCAGCAAAAATTCTTGTAATGGTATGCAGTTTAACATTCTTGCATTTGTCCTGATGAGTGCAAGACCAAGAGGTTTGGCAAAAGAGCTAGCTTTTCAGAAATGTTTAAGTTCCATGACACTGAATTACATGCTATTGTTGATGCAAAAGTATGACAAGTAGAAAATTACGTTTTGGAAACAGGAAATGTGTACAGGTTTAGGTTATTAGGATGCAGAAATAAAAAATATTATAAGTCTTCTTTTAAAAAATGCATTATTTCCATATATTCCAGGATTAATGGAATATGGAGGCAATAGCCAATCAGTTTTTTAATATAAATTTCTCCACATTTTAAAGTGAGAAGTGTTATTTTATAAAACATTAGTAAGCATTATTTGAAGGTATTCCTGTTATAAAATAATAAAGCACAAGATTGATTAACATCTAAAAGAGAAAGAAAGTGATAACTTTCTACAGTATGATAGTTCTGATTAAAGGTCACAGTCAAAATATTTCTTTATTTCATATGCTGATCAACCTACACTGCAAGTTCAGCATTTTCTATGTGGATGTCACATTTGCTGCATTCTCATTTTTGAGTTCTACATTTAAAGATGTATTTTCATACCTTATGGCTTATACAAATATGTAATAAAATAAATATTAATGCAACACTTACAAAATTGACTAGAAGTATCTAAAATGTATGGAAATAAAAATCTGAGTAAACTAACCCATGTCATTTCATTTTTGACTTTTGCAGTTTGAACACTGTATGGCTATAATGAAGGCTTAACAATTAAGTAAAGCATGTCAAACTGAATTAGTAATGGTTCTGCTTGTCCATCACTGATTAAAGGAATATATTTATTTTATTTATTGTAAACATTATAAATTGATGTAGTGTTCTCTTACATTTTTTGGAAAATAAAGCACATTCAGTTTGTACCTTTACAACTTATCAGGAAACTCTGACAAGATACGTATACACATGGAATGCGACAAAACATCGCACCTTGGAGCCCAACAGGTTTCATAATATCCTAACCAGCTTGTTCCTCCCCTGTTTGTCTTATGCATCTGTGGTCATTCTAAATAGGGATGAACTACCTGCGGCTACAGGACTTCAAGATGTAAGCTACCAGTTGGAAAAAAAGAGAACTGCCAACCATCTGCCAGGTAAATCTGTGGGCAGATTTTTAAAAAATTTCTAATGTGCCTTTTTGCGTATCAAGTGATTGGTTCAAAGCAAAGCAGCACAGATCTGTTTTTCTTACTAGTTACAAGTATGGGAACCCAGTTCACCCATTTGTGCATTATGTTGTGTTCAAAAATAAAACCAGACATAATTACATCCGCCATACATTCAGAAACTAAAAAGGTGCTATTTTCAAGATCAGTAGAGTGCTTGAAGAAGGGATTCATTAATATTTTAGTGAGTAAATGGCTATTTAATTCTCCTTTCCTGGCAAGAAAAAACAGTGAGGGAGGAAGAAGGAAGTTGCATATTGCCTTTCATGTCCTCAAGGCATTCTAGAGTATTTTCCAGTCAATTAATTTCTTTTGATGTGTACTTACTATAATTAAGTTTGCTGCCATGTTGTCTACTTTCTGCACAGAAAGACCCAAAATTATATAAGACCAAAGGTTTTACTTAAATTCTGCAGTATTTTGTTAATATTGCACTGGAGTACCTGCCTGGATTATGTACAAAGTTCTGAGGTGATGCTTGATATAATTATTTTTTGACTCAAAATAAGAGTATCATCAAGGTGCCCAAGCTTATATTGTGATAATCATTCACGTACTATCATTGGTAGTGGAACCAGGATCTTAACCAATCCCTGTAGTATTTTGTATACTAAAATACTTTGGATTGTATAAATGGCAGGCTTAGGTGTAATTTCCATAATGATTTCTTCTGTTAACTGACAGTTTTGTATTATTACTCTGATTATTTTAGTTTATTTATCCATTCACTGAATATGGGCACCACTGGCCAGGCCTATGTCTATTTGGCCTGCAGAAAGTGGCAGAAGGCTGCCACTTTGAACTGTAGTAGTCCTTGAGGTGAAGTGAGTATAGATCCATAGAACAAAATTGCAAATAATTGGATAGTGCACTCACTTGAAAGATCCTGAAATGGCTTTTGTTTAAAACTGAAGTGTTATAGTGGCATAGTAGGGCTTCGCATTGCGACATTATGATTAAAGCACATTCTGTGGTTAGAATAATGGGAGCTTTCCTTTTTTGGCTAGGGCAGTGCTTAATTTAGATAACACTTAACACAAAGGAAAATTGCTAGTTTCTGGCATCATCTTCACTCATTGTGGTGAACATAAAGAAAACAATCAACTCACCAAAAACGCTAATGAGTGAATTAGGATATGAACAACAAAAAATATAAGGAATGAAAATAGAAGCATTGAGAGACAAAGAAAATGGCACCGAAGACACAATTTAAGCAATATAATTAGGAAAGAAACAAAATGTTAATAACCTCTAAAGAGATTTACATATCATTGAATTTTCCTGTTCAATTATATTTACATCCACACAATATGCAGTCTTTACCCATCATAGATGGTAAAAGAAAGTTGCAAGACTTGATAGACGTTTTGATGAAGAATGACCTTAAAAGTACCTTGTGCATTTTAATGACTATTTTTCTTGATTACTGAGTTTTCTATTACTGAAATTCTGATTCACTTCATTGTTCTTTTACACACAATGTTTTATATCTTTATAGAGTATATTTTATTGTGGATTAATTATACAGCTCAAGTTTTCTTTCAGAACTGAAGATATTGTTCAAAGTTTTGTGACATGCATAACAAATTAATTGAAGAAATTGGCACAGCGTATTATTGCCTTTAAGCATGTAAAATAGCATGTTCCATGAAACATTGATGTAAATAACTTTGCTATCATGGAATTCATTAAGTGAATCTTTATCTTTATGTTTATCTTTATCCAATCTTATGATGCTTCCGAATAGGATCACTGATTTGTACTCAGTTCTGAACAGTTCTATGGTTTCAAACCCACTACAATCTGAGTTGATGTAAATTTACAGTTTTCTAACCAATATCAGCACCCACTTCTGGAAACTTTGAGGTTAAATGATATTCACACTTTATTTGTATGGAACATTTTCAGCCCTAAGACATAATCCAACTGTCTCTTCAGATTGTTAATGCATTTGCCTAAAGGTAAAGGACATTTAAACTGAATCAGTTATTTTTCATTAAGTTACCTCTTATGTCAATGTTATAAATTTGACGTGGTGCTGCTATTTACTAGGGAATTCTGCAAAATATACAACAAAATTTGTATTATATTTAGTTATGAAAACATAAGTAAGATTTTAAAATTCTTGCATAGTCAACGTAAGTACATACGATAAAGGCATGTCTTCTAAGTCTTAATCTTTGATGTCATCCCCAATATTATGATAAGTGGACTAGAAAATCACTGAGATTGTGAGGTAATTCTGTGAGTTTTTTTAAGCATTCGTATGGCTTCTCTTGTCAGGAACAACACTGTAATTTCCAATGTTTGCATCTTCAATCTTTGAGATCCTTTATAGCTTCAAGATGCATTTTCCTGATTACTTCTTGTTTCATCTTGATTATTTGAAACAATATGATCCATTTCAATTGATGATTTGTGACAAGTTTTTTACCAGTAAGGTTTGGATCAATTATAAAACAGCCTGTGTCTTAGATGTCTTATCAGTAGAACCTCACAGCACAGAAGGAGGCCCCTTGGCTGACCATTTCTGTGCTAGAGCAATCCAAAGCTAATCCTATTGTCCTGCTCTCTTCCATCAAATGTTTATCCAGTATTAATTTTAAGGATACAGTAGTGTCTGTGTTAACCATAAGTTGAAAGTATACATACAACAAAAGGTGGAGTTGTAACTACAACAAATAGAGTGGACAATCTCGGTAGCAAGGGGATTGAGTAATAATGAAGGAAAATATGTAGCCTTCAAGCTTATTCAAAGATGATAAGAAGCTAAGTTTAAATGTAAGGTCAAATGAAAAGCATTTGGCAAATCAAATCGAAGTGGCTAACTGTCTTGATAAGCAGTCCTTGTAACACAAGTCCCAAATTTCCTGAATTTGACACTCCTCTGATTTGTGTTTCAAAATATTGAATTTCCACTAGTTCAGTTGCAAGTCATATTAGATAGGAAGACCAAATTAATATGGAAATGTGTGTCAGTGCACTGATGAGGTTTTTAATCAGGATAGTTAGTGTGATGAAGCAAAAATGGAAATTTCTCAAGAAACTGAGCAGGTTTGGCAGCATCTGTGAAGAGAAAACAGAGTTAATGTTTTTGGTCCATTCCAGTGTCACTCCTTCGGACTGATTTGTAGGTCGATTTTTGATGATAAGGAGGTAAGGATGGGTCTGTGGCTGGATCTCCACCATACATGTTCACACGCACATATGCACTCACATATTCTCACACACTCACATGCATGCGTGCACATACATACACACATTCACTGTCTCTCTCACACACACATGCACTGACTCACACACCCACATGTACTAACACATAGCACTCTCATGCTAATTCACAAATGCACACACAGTCAGACACACACACACTCTCTCACACGCACTCACTCTCACACGCACACTGTGTCTCACACACACACATGTACACACTTCCTCACTGTCTCTCACACGCAAACTCCCTTCCTCCATCCTACTGTCTCTCTCTTACTGCCTCTCACATTCACTCAAAACCTCCCATATACAATCTCTGTCTAACTCCCTCAGACTTTAATTCTCTTTTTCTCTCTTCTTCCACTGCCTTCCACACACTTTTTTTTTCTCCCTTTTTGTTAGTTTTTGGCATAAAGGCTTTGCTGGCTTCACCAGGATTTATTACCTGTCACTAACAGCTCTGGAGAAAGTGATGGTGAGCTGCCTTCTTGAAACTCCTGTAAAGCCCTTGGGATATAGGCACACCATAGTACTGTTTGGAAGGGTTCTAAGGTTTTAGCCCAGTGACTGTGAAGGAACAGTGATATTGTTCCAAGTCTGGATAGTGTGTAGCTTGGAGGACAGCTTGCAGTTTGTGGTGTTCTCATGTATCTCATGAAGGAGATGATGACCTAGTGATATTATTGCTGGACTGTTAACCTAGAGACCCAGGTAATGTTCTTGGCACATTCGTAAATTCCACCACAGCAGATGGTGGAATTTGAATTCAATAAAAATCTGGAATTAAGAATCTAATGATGATCATGAAAAATTGTCAATTGTTGAAAAATCCATCTGCCACTCATGTCCTTTAGGTGTGTAATCTGCTGTACTTAACGTAAGTACCATGTAACTCCAGACCTCCGCCATGGGCAATTAGGGATGGGAAATAAATGTTGGCTTAGGCAGTGACACCCACAACCTGCTAAAATCTGCTGCCCTTGTCTTTCCAGATGTTGGAGAATCTGAGTTTGGAAGGTCCTCTTGGAGAAGCCTTGGCGTATTATTCTTTCACTGCTTCCCACATATGCCCTCTTTATTTCACATGCACACTGTATCTCTCCAGATTTCTAACTCTCTGTCTCTTGCTCTCTGTTCCACTGCCTTCCATACACTGTGCCTCCCCTTCAGAGGCTGATTCTGTCATCTTGAGCGTAGTCATACAGGGGAACCATGCCTGATATTATAAAGATTTTATGAAGATTGCAGAGCCATGATTTATCCCATGCAGTGTTGGATTTTGACTTGGGTGGGTTTAGGACCTGGAAATAGTCCAAACCTCTGTTTCCTATCTCCCCCGTGTGAAGGCACTGTCCTGTGATTTTACGTGGGGCAGCTAATTCTCATCCAGAGGGTGGATTTACCATCCAGTTAAAAATGGCTGGATTACTTCTTGAAGTTAGATGTAGTGGCTGTCCAGCTTGAACATTAAGCAGCAAACTGGGAAGGTAAGTGAGTGAGAAAAAGAGATGAGTCTTCAAACCTTCAAAGTAATGGCACTTCTTCACCAACTTCTTAAAATCTTTCATTCGAAAGCTAAACTGAGTAGACTAGGCCGTTGGTTGAGGTGATGTCAGAATCGAAGGTGGAGACTGCCCCTCTGTGGAGCAGCTTGTGACAATTCCTACATGCAAGGAAGATAGGAAAGCCTATTCTGGCCACCTGTGAGAATATGAAGGCTAGGGCCACAAGTTTCTCTTCCTGTTTATCTCCTTCCAATGTTGAGATGTTTTGAAAAATATGATATATTCAATGACATTTTTCATACTGGAACTAGCAGCAGGTAAAATACCACTTTGATTTCAGCCAATTTTTTCATACAAACAATTTTAGCATCCAAACAAATGTTTAGGCTCTGATTTTCATTTCCAGGTTTGGCGCCCAGAGTCCAGAAAAATTCCAACTCCGCAAAATGACCTTTAAAAATGGCCACCTGCTCATTCAGTCTGGGTAGAAGGCTGGATTGGGAGCTGGGCTGATGATCCAGGAAGAGTCAAAGAGGCTGCTAGTTCCCAAGGCAAGCCTGCCTTAAAGCGCCAACACTGGTCAAGGTTTAAAAACAAGCCAAGAAATATTTCACCTTCTCTCTCCTTAACCCCCACACACTCCACACACCTCCTTATAAGCCTTAAGCCAATCTACCCACCTATGCCCATCTCAACATTTCCCCATAGCCCAAGCTACACCTACTTTGCTAATCACGTCCAGGCCAATTATGGCCCATACCAACTCATATTCCCCTATCCAGCAGCTTTCTCCCTTGCCTCTTCCTGTCAACTCACCTAGTATTGACCTCAATGTTGGGAAAATCTCAGGAGCATTGCTGACAATTATGTTGATGAAGTCACTATTGGAAAAACACTCTCATTAATATCAAAAAACGAATATATTGAAATTCCTTCAAATTATTCATTCTGGAGACAAATGTTTCACTTGTTCTCTTAAATACTTAATCCCTTATTTGGATGAAAATTTTCATTTAATAAGCAGTTGAAATTGTCCATGAAATGCTCCCTTGATAGGCACCTCATTGTAAAAATCGTAGTTTGGGAAATCAGTTATGCAGCCTGAATTGTATTAATGCACATGTCAACCTAGCACTTTTTTTAACTCCACACATTTATTTTGGATAGTTCCTTTCCAGTTTTGGCAGTCTCAATGTGCTTAAACAATGTTTGTGTGGAAGCATACAATTTTCATAATACCAAAATATACCTTAACACCACCAAAAATATCCTGAACCAGATTCAACATGTTTCCTCCCCTCACCAAAAAGAAATAAATGTAATACATTCTTCCAGTCATCACCCCCAAAACCTCCCGCCATTTGTGTTATCCCCAGACACTTAGCATGCCCTCCCTAAGCTGCCAGAGGCATGGTGGCTCAGTGGTTAGCACTGATGCCTCACAGCGCTAGTGATCTGGGTTGGAAATTCTCCCCATGTCTGTGTGAGTTTCCTCCGAGTGCTCTGGTTTCCTCCCACAATCCAAAACATGTGCAGGTCAGGTGAATTGGCCATGCTAAATTGCCCATAGTGTTAGGTGCATTAGTCAGGGGTAAATATAGGGTAGGGGAATGTATCTGGGTGGTTTACGCTTCAGAGGGTCGGTTGGGCTAAAGGGCCTGTTTCTATACTATAGGGAATCTAATCAAGCCAATCTAAGCAACTTAATTACATTCACCCATCTCCTGTAAACCCCTCATAACCTCTATGTCCATGTGCCCATCGCTGTGGCCCGTCATATGCTAACATAGTCCTAACCCCTTGAGTATTCACAAATACCAATGCATGCATGCAGTTTAGTTTCTTAATCTTCTAAGTTGCAGCCTAGACTCTTGTGTTTATTAAAATACATTTTGAGACTTCTTGACAGGTTTGATGGTTCCAAGGGTACTACCTACCTTTTACATACAATTTTCTCAACAATTAACAGCCCCAAAAAATACTCAGATCCATCCTAAAAGGGTATCTGATACCCTTCAATGACCACCAGCTCCCACCTCAGGGTTTGTTGAAACTATAACTATGAGCGCACCCCAACTCTCTCAAGGCGAACATTGGCCAACCAAAATGAAATGCTCTAAGAACAAAACTGCTTTTACTTGGTCTAACCTCCTCCATCCATGTTCCAGTCATCAGGGACTTTGATTTCATTGGAAGCAAATGATAATTTAAATGGCCAGGGTCTTCAGGAACTTTGTAGATATGAAACATGGACTGCCCCTAATCCCATCCCCATGAAAATGTGAAATGTTGAGTTTGAGGGTTGACTTGGGATTCACAACTTATCCTGGCATTTTTGCCATGGCAGAGACATATTAGAAATGTAATAGCATAGTTCATATGTAAAAGTCCTGGTGTGACTGCTTCACTTTGAGTTTCAACTGACTACTTATTTATTTCAAATAAATATTTGTGTATTCTGACAAACGACCTCAATTCAGAAACAGATCTGTGACTACAAATTAACTTCATTACATAGCAGTTCTTTTTCTTAAGGTAATGCTGACAGCACACAGTTGAAATCATTTAATTAAGAGTAATAAAAAAATGAATGTACTCAGTCACATGAATATTTGTATATGATATTATTCCTGGAATTTGGAAAAATGTATTTTAGTAAAAAACGGTGAAATAACTGATTTTCACCTTAGAGAGGAAAAACAATGAGGCTTAACTAGAATAATGAGAATGATAAAGGCATTGGTATTTTATTATGAAAGCTTCTATCAACCCATAAAATAACAAGAATTTAATGGAGATATTTAAACTAAGGCATAATATTTTGTCTTCTTCAAGTATGAAATTAATGAGACAAGAATTTATAATGGAAAATGTTATATTGGTTAGAATCAATGGTAATATTTACCTCATGTAGATAAGTTTTTTAAAAAAATATACTCTGAAATACTCAGGCCATGCAATATATGTAAAGAACGAAATAAAGTCAGCACTTTTGGCTGAAGACCTTTCATTAGAACAAGCAAAGCAGTATAGCAGAATTATTTTCAACATCACATTTGGTTCAACATCAGAATGAATATTCACTTGTCACTTAATATATTTGTTAAAGTTGTAATTTCTATAAATTATCTTCCGGCTAACCTATTGTTTCAATTAATATTAAACTTAAATTTAACAAGGATACTGAACAAGAGTAATCTTAAATAGCCAGCAAGCAACCTATCCTAAAGCAGTCTTATATTACAAAATTCTCATGTGCTTTAAGAAGATTTATTCCAATATAAATACCTTTTATTTGAACAATGTTGCGCAGTACCACTGATTTCAGTGTGATAGAGTGTTGTCTCTGTTGCCTCAGCAGCATTAATGGTCTGGACGTTATCCCAATAAGTTGTATGAAATATTCAGAGGAGCTAGTGTTCTACTAATGTCTGCATAATTTGGTGTGACATATTAGTGAATGCTCCAGTAAGCATAATTACAATAGTAATCCTATTCATTTCTAATGGAGACATTTGATCTTTCAGAAAAACTGTTAATGACCATTTATGCTGAACAAATAGTCAATTAGGAAAATAACAACAAACAATATTTTTTTACACACCAGTGGTAATAACAGTCATACTTAATATCTTAAAGAAACCAAGAGTGTATATGAGAGCCACAGAAAACAAACTTGAATTGATACCAACCGAGCTAATACGTTGCTTGTTAGAAATCACCAGTTCTTTTCATTCACTTTTCTTGGCATAGAACAATTAGCTTAGATGGCTCATGTGTAGTTCAGAATAACATGTACAGTACAAGTTCAGGATCTGTTCCAGCTGAGGCGGCTTGGGACCTGACTCCTCACACTGTCCTCAAGAGAAGAAGTAAAAATAAAGTTGCCATAGCAAACCACCAATGCCAAAAACAAACTGCCATGAGAAACAGCATAGGATGAATCATCAGCAGACAGTGATCCAAAGACTTTACTTCAGGTAGAATGCTCCTGGAATGGAATGCAAACATAAATTAAAATCTGTTCTCTTCTAATGAAATAAAAAACGGGCTCTTTGGTAAATTGGATTTGAATCAATAGTCAGCTCTGATTCAAATGTTACCTTGTAGCTGTTTTAAGCAGTTGTTCATAGAGCCATAGAGTCTACAACATGGAAATAAACCCTTTGGTCCAACTCGTACACTCCAACCATTTTTCCAAACTTAAATAGTCCCTCTTGCCTGTGTTTGGCCCACATCCCTCCAAACTTTTCCTATTCATGAACTTATCCAAAATGTTTTTTAGATATTGGAAGTGTAACTGCATCTGCCATTTCCTCTGGCAGTTCATTCCACACATGAACCACTCTCTAAGTAAAAACGTTGTCCCTTATATCCTTTCTAAAACTTTCTCCTCTCACCTTAAAAGTATGTCCCCTAGTTTTGGACTCCCCCACCCTAGGGAGCTGACCTTTGCTATTATCTAGTCCCTCATGATTTTATAAACCTCTGTAAGGTCACTCCTCAACCTTTATGCTCCAGTAAAAGAAGTTCCAGCCTATTTTTATAACTCAAACCCTCCAATCCTGGCAACATTCTGGTAAATCTTTTCTGAACCCCCTCTAATTTAATAGCCTGTCTGGTTGAGGAAGAAAGCATAATCTAAGCAATATACAAATGAAACTTAGTTGAGATAAATATGGTCAGAATGAAAACAAATCCTGAGAATATTTTTTATATATCTTCATGAAATTTGGGTATCACTGGGAGGTGAGGTTGGGCTTTATTGCTTATTCTCAATTGCTCTTGTGGTGAGCTGCCTTCTTGAACTACTGTGGTCCAGGCATCCACATTCCAGGAGGAAGGGAGTTCCAAGATTTTGACTCAGCAACAATGAAGGAATGATGACATTTTGCCTAGTCAAGATGGCTTGTGACTTGATGGGAGTCTTTATGTTAAAGGCGGTCCCATGTATTGACCTCCTGATTTTTCTAGAAGGCTGCAATTTCAAGTTGAAGAGATGCTGTCAAACTGTGCTGAGTTGCTGTAAGACATCTTGAAGGTGGCTGCCAGTGTAGGAATGAATGTTTAAGGTTCTGAATGAGATGCCAGTCAAGCTTTGTTCTAACTTTTGTTGAACTTGACTAATGTAAAGCTGTATTCATCCAGAAGTGTAATGCAATCTCCTTTGATTCATTTCCAACCTGTTTCTAGATTGTCTTTCAAGGGCACAAACATTATCCAATTCCACTGATTGTATCAACCTGTAAAATTAGGAACTAAAGCAAATTGATTGACTTTTGAACTTAATGTTGTGATGAATTGTTGCGAGTGATGAATAAATATATCCCTCTGAGACAGGCAAGAAGGGGTAAGATAAAGGAACCTTGGATGACGAGAGCGGTGGAGCTTCTTGTCAAAAGGAAGAAGGTAGCTTACATAAGGTGGAGGAAGCTAGGGTCAAGCTCAACTCTAGAGGATTACAGGCAGGCGAGGAAGGAGCTCAAAAATGGTCTGAGGAGAGCCAAGAGGGGGCACAAGAAAGGCTTGGCAGAATGGATTAGGGAGAGCACAAAGGTATTTTACACTTATGTGAGGAATAAGAGAATGGTCAAAGAAGGAGTAGGGCCGATCAGGGATAGCATAGGGAACTTGTGTGTGGAGTCTGAGGGGGTAGGGGAAGCCCTAAATGAGTTTTTTGCTTATGTCTTTACGAAAGAAATGAGCTTTGCAGTGAATTAAACCTTTGAAGAGCAGGTGTGCATGTTGGAATGGATAGAGATAGAGGAAGCTGATGTGCTGAAAATTTTGTCAAACATTAAAATTGACAAGTCGCCAGACCAAGACCAGATTTGTCCTCGGCTGCTTTGGGAAACGAGAAATGCAATTGCTTCGCCACTTGCGAAGATCTTTGCATCCTCGCTCTCCACTGGAGTCGTATCTGAGGACTGGAGAGAGGCTAATGTAATTCCTCTCTTCAAGAAAGGAAATAGGGAAATCCCCGGCAATTACAGACCAGTAAGTCTCACGTCAGTCATCTGCAAGGTGTTAGAAAGGATTCTGAGGGATAGGATTTATGACCATCTGGAAGAGCATGGCTTGATTAAATGCCGTCAACATGGCTTTGTGAGGGGCAGGTCATGCCTCACAAACCTTATCAGGTTCTTTGAGGATGTGACTAGCAAAGTTGATGAGGTTCGAGCTGTGGATGTGGTGTATATGGACTTCAGCAAGGCATTTGATAAGGTTCCCCATGGTAGGCTCATTCAGAAGGTCAGGAGGAATGGGATACAGGGGAACTTAGCTGTCTGGATACAGAATTGGCTGGCCAACAGAAGACAGCGAGTGGTAGTAGAAGGAAAATATTCTGCCTGGAAGTCAGTGGTGAGTGGTGTTCCACAGGGCTCTGTCCTTGGGCCTCTATTGTTTGTAATTTTTATTAATGACTTGGATGAAGGGATTGAAGGATGGGTCAGCAAGTTTCAGACGACACAAAGGTTGGAGGTGTCATTGACAGTATAGACGGCTGTTGTAGTCTGCAGCGGGACATTGACAGGAT
>NC_057712.1:55185232-55215417 GCF_004010195.1 Chiloscyllium plagiosum
AGCAGTTGTGGAAGCAAGGTCATTGGGGATATTTAAGAGATTGCTGGCCATGCATATGGTCACAGAAATTTGAGGGTACATACATGAGGATCAATGGTTGGCACAACATCGTGGGCTGAAGGGCCTGTTCTGTGCTGTACTGTTCTATGTTCTATGAATTGCTGTAGTTGGTCTGCAGAAGTTTGTGAACATGTCATTTTTGAATTCCCTTATGATGTCACTACATGTAATAACCTGATGTTTAAAAAAAAAGTCCCTATTCAGAAGAGATTTTCCTCAGTCCTGAACCTAAGGAATCAATATTCTCCAGAGGAAAATTAATCTTTATTTCCTTTGCACTCTTCTATGATGACCTGTGTTATGGGCATGCCCATAAGATCTAAATGTCATGAGCCATTTGTAAATGCAGACTCAATGTTGGAGGTACAATAAAGAAGAAAAAATATGCTCAACCTCCATAATGTTTATGGAGTTTGAATTTTTGGACACTCTAGCATTGGAGCACCTGCCAGTAAAGAAAGCAGAGGATTGGCACGGGTCTTTTGGGGAAAATTGAAGGTTATAATGGAAGATTCATTTCACTATTATTTTACCTCTATTCAGAATATGCTGAAGACTTAGATGCTTTTTGACTACAGCTCTTTAGTAGTAGCCAAGTGATTGAATATTGGCATCCTGCTGGAACAATGTTTACAATTCCTCCATGGTGGCCATATGGGCCATTCTTGATGATGATCTACTTCCTTGTCCAGAAAATAAAGAATACTTTACCATTTTGCTTGCCAAGATTGTTGCATCTTTACAGGGCAAGGTGGATTAATCTCTGTAAAAAAGAGTCAGAGCTGTAAATAGAGATTGGAATGGTGGGCTTAATTTTACATTGCTCAGCAAAGATATATTAGCTAAGTAATTGGATGAATAACCTCACTGCATTGTAATAGGCAGAAGTGGATACTGCAGATGCTAGAGATTAGAGTCAAGATTAGAGTGGTGCTGGAAAAGCACAGCAGGTCAGGCAGAATTCAAGGAGCAGGAAAATCGATGTTTCGGGCAAAAGCCTTTCATCATTCCTGATGAAGGGCTTTTGCCCAAAACGTCGATTTTCCTGCTTCTCAGATGCTGCCTGATTTGATGTGCTTTTCCAGCACCACTCTAATCCTCACTGCATTGTAATGCATAGCGAATCTACGGCACATAAAGTGTTCCATGTACATATTGGGCCCAGAAAGTTTGATCAGAGGGAAATGTGCAACTAGTCATGTAATTCCATGTTACTACATCTGCACCTAGAATATTAGAATCCCTACAGTGTGGGAGCAAGCCATTTGGCCCATTGACCTTCCAAAGAGCATAACACCCAGTGAAGAAGGGCTTATGCCCGAAACGTCGATTCTCCTGTTCCTTGGATGCTGCCTGACCTGCTGCGCTTTTCCAGCAACACATTTTTTCAGCTCTGATCTCCAGCATCTGCAGTCCTCACTTTCTCCTCCACCACTATAACCCTTCAATTCCCATGGCTAATCCATCTAGCCTGCACATTCCTGGACACTATGAGCAATTTAGCATGGCTGATATACCTAACCTGCACATGTTTGGACTGTGGGAGGAAAATGGAGCACAAGGTGGAAACTTATGCAGACAGGAAGAGAATGTGCAAACTCCACACAGACAGTCGCTTGAGGATAGAATCAAACCGAGGTCCCTGGCACTGTGAGGCAGCAGTGCTAACCACTGAGCCACCATGTTGACCCAACTCCACATTAATGTCCCAAATCCATGCCAGTATCTACAACATAACTACACCATTAGGAAGAAATGATCTATAATTGGGGAAAATGATTTGTTGGAAATCATTCATCAGTGAAAGTCCAGCATTTCCATTGTATTCAGGGCACTAGAAAAAAATTGCAAAGTCAGATACTAAATCACTTGATATAGAGTAATTGGAGTGATGCATTGAATTTGATCTGAGAGATTTTGCCATGACAAATTACTTGTCCAAACTATAATAAAGTCTAAATACAACCATTTAGTTGGTTATAGGGTTGGATGATCATTGTTTCTTATTGTATGAGAACAAATCAACTTTGTTTTATTTGGATCAATACACGGAAATGCAGTTAGTTTTAGAAATTCTATTGGAGTCAGACAGAATTGATTACTGGGCTATCATTCTGCTGTTATTTCTTTTCAAATAACCTCAATCATAAAGGAGAAGAATTTATGATACATGAATTTTAGAGAATTGTGATGTGTAATATTCTGCATTATGTCTGTACCGAATATTATTTTGGATAAATAGATGGAAAGTCTATTTCAGCAAACAAATATGTCTGTTGATGTATTGAGCAACTAATAAAGAAGAGTCAATGTTTAAAAAAGTCCTGTGGCTTAAAATTTTAAATTACTATAAAACTGTACTGTTTTTCCAATAAAAATAGTGTAAAGTATTTTCATATAAGTATCTCTTTGTTAGATTTTAATTACACAACTTCAACACAAGGAATATGCATTATTGTTATTTAGAAAATATGCAAACAATATCAAGAAAATGATAGGTAAAATTACCTGATTATTGCTTGTCCTATGCAATAATCAAATAAGCTAGAAGGAATTTGAATTCAGCATAATACTGACACAACATTTAGTGAAAGCAAATTACAATAGAGTAAGTTAAGGGGGCAGAGAAATATTCACTGGAATTTTATTCTGAAGTAGCATTCTGAAATTTCTATTCAAACCAAAGATGTGGTCCTAATAGAACAGATTTGATCTAATTAATGAAATGTCCTGTACACTGAAGGTTTTAAAGCAGAAGAATGTTTGAAGCTTACAACAAAATTCCCTTCTGTCTGACATTAATCTTTCACGGGCACTCTAGTGTGTGTTGCTTCCCGTCTAGCAGAGTTGTGGATGCTGATGTTGTGGTACTACAAGTTATGAATCGATTGAGAAAAGTACTAATTTAACCAAGGGTGTATTGAATGGTTTTAAGTTGTGTTTTGTGTTGAATTTGTTGATTTGCAGTGGTAGCAACATCATAGTTTAGTTAAGCACCCATGTTAGAGAGGGGAAATGCCGTCATCGGGTTTCTACTCCCAATTATTGTCCAACCACTGTCTACTCGAAACAAGCAAAGTTGAGCATCAGGCTGTATTTTTTTCACCAGAGTTTGAATAATTAGTCAATATTCCTGTCAAGGTTCATACATGAATAGTAGCCACTTGGCCAAGGAAGTGAATTTAGTGTGATAGCCTGTACTCCATCAAGACAAAATGTCTTCAGGAGAATTGAGAGATTTTATTGAACCCTGACATTTATCATTTATCGCAGTAATGGTGACATCAGCTTATGATACCCAGGCCTTAGGATTTTAAAGGCACCCTGGATGTGAATTTGATATATTTAAAAATAAAATCAATCATTAAAATAAGTTATTCAGCATTCATCTTTTAATTAGACTACTTCATAATACTGTACATGCTGCCTCTCCAGATCTTCAAGGTATTTTCATTTATCAGTTCATTTATCATTTACACTGGAGAGACTATCTACAGACCGGATGACTTGATTCACCTTTGACTTGTATCTTGAGCAAGCAAGGCTGAATAACTTAATAATAACAACTTAACATACGCTTTGGTATGTTAAATAGATATCCTCTGTAGATGACCTGAAGGCATGTGACAGATGAAAAGTAAAGTGTTTGTAGCATTTCTGTTTTATCTGTAGTACTCCTGTTGGAACTAGACAGTCAGTAATATATACAGTCACATTGGATTTTCTGACAAAAACATCTGGGTTGAATTTTCATGCTCATCAAAGCCAACAACTGGGACTTACATTTTAAATTTGAATGCCCAATTTCAGCAGTATACTGTCTGTGAGCTGTCTATCTTCAGCATATGTTGTTTAATCTGTATCTCAGAACAGCATATCTTTCTAGCTCTTACATATACTCATTTGTTTTGCATCTTTATTGCCTTTCATCGAGATTGACCCTCTATATCTTGTAAATCCAAGGTCATTAGGAATTGGGTTGAAATAGCTGAAGCTGATATCGTTTAGTCTATCAATAGCTAACTGCGGAAGGGCTGTTTTTACACCCAGACTGTGCTGGCTTTGAATCCAGATCCCAGAGATTTGGCATACAATTAAATACTGAGGTGTATTTCAAGGACTTTTGGCTGTAAATTGAAATAACTTATTCTGACCTTGTGCATATTGCGGTTAAACTACATTGGGAATTGTAGTCTGCATCCTACCTTGTAAAGGAATCAATGTTGAGGTTGGGAGGGTGGCAAGAAGGATGATTGCTCTGAGCTGTGAAGAGACACTCATTGGACTTGTCTTTATTTTGTAGAATAAAGTTTAATGAGACGCATAATTGAGGATTTTAAGGTGCTGCAAGAAATAGATAAGGTAAATACTGATTATTTACTGGGACTATGAGTACAGAACTATAGGATATGTGTATGAAATTAGTAAGCCTGAGGTAACACTTAAGATTTGAAGGTTCTGAAGGATTTTTTTTTCCCCACAAAGTGGTTGCTATTCCAATTAGGCTCCAAGTTAAAGTTGTTACTGCTGTATTGGCATCTTTAAAAAGTAGTTGGAGAAATGTCTGACTTAGAATATGACTGAGGACTGTGAGGATAATAAAGCTGAAAATAATCAGTTGCCGAGTGGAACATAATCATTGCTGAGATGCTTAAATCATAGACACATCAGGAATGGATGTCAAATGGTCTTGGATATGCAAATTGAGTTAAAATGGATAGCTCTCTGGAGTTTTAATTGTTTGGTATTGGCAGGAGGGGAATAATAATGACTTCTAGTTATATAGCCTATTTTACATGAAAATAAAATTTAAAAGCAGGTCACAGAACAAATTGTGGAAAATAGGTGCCCCAAGACAGGATAGAACTCATGAAAGATATAAGACTGATCAGAGACAGAGGGTTTGAAGGTTTTAAAACCTTTACTTTCTATCTGTTTCTCTGCCCATTCCCCTGGTGCATTCCTCATTTAAGCGCTCTTAAGATTCCTGATGAAGGGCTCTTGCCAACATCGATTCTCCTGCTCCTCAGATATTGCCTGACCTGCTGTGGTTTTCCAGCAATCCACTCCTGACTAAGCTCACTTAAGTCCAAGGGACACGCACTCAAATATGGCAGACAGTTGATTTAGCCATTCACCAGTGTAGCTGGCTGGAGCATATAAAGCACTGAGGTCATTGCAGGTTAGGCCAACATTTACGTCCCATCCCTAATTGCCCAGAGGGCAGTTAAGAGTCAACCTCTTAACTTGTTGTTGATCTGGAGTCACATTTCGACCTGATCAGGTAAGTATGGCATTTTCCTTCCTGAAAGGACGGTAGTGAAGTAGGTGGGATTTGACAATGAATTCAAGGTCATTAGACTCTTAATTCCAAATTTTTATTTATTTAAAATTCCACAATCTATCATGGTAGGATTTGAACCTAATTTCCCCAGGACATTACCTGGATCTCTAGATTTACAGTCCAGAGATAATACCACTAGTCCATTGCCTCCCTATATCTGTTCCTACTTTCATCTACTAATACAGTTTTCTATTCCAGCTTGAAGCGCAAAGATAAACTTGGCTTTTTTTTGCTACTGCAGACCATTAAATTAAACCTCTTTTCCATATTTTATATCCTCTCCACCAATAAAAATATCAGGAGCTTGTGGACCTTTGTCAATAAGTTTAAGACTATTCAGTCTCCTCCAGCACTTACCTCATTTTCCCTCGCCCACTGAGCCAGACTTGCTGTAATGCTGTCCCCTCCTCCATACATGAATCTGTATTTTTCTAGTTTCCTATGTCCTCATGCTTTCTTTGAAGTCTTGTCTTCAAGACACACCTCCTGCTCTATCAATCCTGCTCTCATACAATTGCCAACCACCCCCTCTTCTGGCCTCCATGTTAGTTGTTATGATTAATGATCTCTCCTTTATTGTCCTTACTGCATTGTCCTTACTGCATTTTTGTGTCAAACTACCATCTCATCTCCTAGCTTCCTTTTCCCTCCCAAGTAGTCAAATGTGCCAAAGTTTGTTAACTTTATGCCCATCTCTAGTCTAACAAGTTAAATTCTACATAATTCCCAATCAGCTTTCCACCACTTCCATTTACCAAAACAGCTGTTAGCAAAGTCACATTTGTAATTCTGTGTGATTTCAACAAGGACAACCTATCCCAAGGTACATTGAGACTTGTCTGCAATCCTTGACACAGTTGATTGAACCCTTCTCCTCTAGTTGTTCAGCTGGGTGGTGCTAATCACCATAGAACTCCTGCAGTATGGAAACAGCATTTGGCTTAACAAGTCCACACTGACCCTCCAAAGAGTAACACACCCAGACCCATTCCTATAACCTAACTAATGCACCTAACACCATGGGCAATTTAGCATGGCCAATTCACCTGACCTACACATCATTGGATCATGGGAGGAAACTGGACACCCAGAGGAAACCAGCACAGACACGGGGAGAATGTGCAAGCTCCACACCAACAGTCACCGAGGCTGGAATTGAACCAAGGTCCCTGGCGCTGTGAGGCAGCAGTGCTAACCATTGAGCCACCGTGCCTCCCCAACTCAATTCTTATCTATGGAACAGGAGAATCGACGTTTCGGGCATAAGCCCTTCTTCAGGAATGAGGAAAGTGTGTCCAGCAGGCTAAGATAAAAGGTAGGGAGGAGGGACTTGGGGGAGGGGCGTTGGAAATGCGATAGGTGGAAGGAGGTCAAGGTGAGGGTGATAGGCCGGAGTGGAGTGGGGGCGGAGAGATCAGGAAGAAGATTGCAGGCTAGGAAGGCGGTGCTGAGTTCCAGGGATTTGACTAACATTTAAAAGACATTTAGATAAGTCCATAAATGTGAAAGGCTTGGAGGGATATGACCCAAACGCAGATCAGTG
The DNA here is from genome assembly GCF_004010195.1 of Chiloscyllium plagiosum. Taxonomy (NCBI): domain Eukaryota; kingdom Metazoa; phylum Chordata; class Chondrichthyes; order Orectolobiformes; family Hemiscylliidae; genus Chiloscyllium; species Chiloscyllium plagiosum. Next base: position 55,192,180 of record NC_057712.1, read on the forward strand.
GGACTAGTTTAGTCTGGGAACATGGACAGTGTAGATTAGTTGGACCGAAGGGTCTGTTTTCATGCTGTATGATTTCTATGACATGACTGGATAATCATTTAGAGAGACCATGGTGAAACAGAGAGAGATAGTGGTGAACCAGAGATGCATGTTGTCAGTTTACACATAATAACAAATGCTTTTGGATGATGTTTACATGGGATAACCTGCAGATGAGAAATAGGAAGAAGACAAAGTTAGATCCTCAGGGGATATTAGGGGAAGTCATGCCTGAGCAGGAAGAAGTCATTACAAGTAATTCTCTAGTTACAATTAGATAGATAAGAATTGAGGAGAAAGTGAGGACTGCAGATGCTGGAGATCAGAGCTGAAAATGTGTTGCTGGAAAAGCGCATCAGGTCAGGCAGCATCCAAGGAACAGGAGAATCGACGTTTCGGGCATAAGCCCTTCTTCAGGAATGAGGAAAGTGTGTCCAGCAGGCTAAGATAAAAGGTAGGGGGGGGGGACTTGGGGAAGGGGCGTCGGAAATGTCCCCCACGTCCCTCCTCCCTACCTTTTATCTTAGCCTGCTGGACAAACTTTCTCATTCCTGAAGAAGGGCTTATGCCCGAAACGTCGATTCTCCTGTTCCTTGGATGCTGCCTGACCTGATGCGCTTTTCCAGCAACACATTTTCAGCTCTGATCTCCAGCATCTGCAGTCCTCACTTTCTCCTCAATTCTTATCTATCTAATTGTAACTAGAGAATTACTTGTAATGACTTCTTCCTGCTCAGGCATGACTTCCCCTAATATCCCCTGAGGATCTAACTTTGTCTTCTTCCTATTTCTCATCTGCAGGTTATCCCATGTAAACATCATCCAAAAGCATTTGTTATTATGTGTAAACTGACAACATGCATCTCTGGTTCACCACTATCTCTCTCTGTTTCACCATGGTCTCTCTAAATGATTATCCAGTCATGTCATAGAAATCATACAGCATGAAAACAGACCCTTCGGTCCAACTAATCTACACTGTCCATGTTCCCAGACTAAACTAGTCCCACTGATCTGCGTTTGGGTCATATCCCTCCAAGCCTTTCACATTTATGGACTTATCTAAATGTCTTTTAAATGTTGTAAATGTACCTGCATCCAACACTTCCTCTGGCAACTGGTTGAACAGAGGCTTCTTGCAATTAAGTATTAGATAAACTCCAAATGTCACTTCCCAGCTACCTATTCCAACCTTCTTTCTGGCAATTGCAAATACCGAATCGGAATTTTCATAACTTTTGTGTCATATTTGACCCCAAGTTGAGTTCTCAAGGTATATCTGTATAATTTCTAAGATTGCCTATATCTACCACCATATAACATGATTTGGAGATGCCGGTGTTGGACTGGGTGTACAAAGTTAAAAATCACACAACACCAGGTTATAGTCCAACAGGTTTAATTGGAAGCACACTAGCTTTTGGAGCGACGCTCCTTCATCAGGTAATAGTGGAGGGCTTGATCGTAACACAGAATTTATAGCAAACATTTACAATGTGATGTAACTGAAATTATACATTGAAAAATTGATTGTCTGTTAAACCTTTCATCTGTTAGAATACAGTGATAGTTTCACTTCTTTCATGTGTAAATCACAAAACCTTTTTTTTAAAGTTGCATTCTCGGGTTAGCTGTTAACAATGTGATAGCTAGGACAATATGTAGAAGGTGTTGGCCCCCTGTGTTCTCTGTCTTTGACCTGATGTTTAGATTGATTCTAATCTAAAAAGTGAGATAATGGATTAGATGAAAGAAGTGAAACTATCGTGTGTGTGTAGTGAGTGCAGAGTGTCTTAAGTCTGTGAGGGGATGAGTGTGGGAGTGTGTGTGTCTATAAGAGTGTGTGTGGGTGTCTGTGTGTGCGTCTGTATGTACCTGTGTCCGTGTGTATGTGAGTGTGTATGTGTAGGAATATCTGTGTGTGTGTGTGTAGTGCAATGGTGATCACCTGTAATGTGACATGAACCCAAGGTCCTAGTTTAGGCTCTCCCTATGGGTACCGAACTTAGCTATCAGTCTCTGCTCGACGCGCACACAGACACCCACACACACTCTTATAGACTCCCACACTCACATATGCATCCCCTCACAGACTTAAGACACTCTGCACTCACTACACACACACTTTCTCACACTCACAACCCCCACCCCAGACAGACACACACACACACAGACAGACAAAGACCCACATGCACACATATATTTTGTGGGGTGCATTTGTACTTGCAGAGTTACATTGTACTTTGCTCAAAAACTGCATGCATTCATGTAGAACTCTGAGCTCAAAAACTGCATGAATTTATGTAAAACTCCCTAATCTCACTTTTTAGATTAGAATCAATCTAAACATCATGGCATAGACAGAGAACGCAGGGGGCCAACACCTTCAACATATTATCTAGCTATCACCATTGTTAACAGCTAACCTGAGAATGCAACTTTAATAAAAAGGTTTTGTGATTTACACATGAAAGAAGTGAAACTATCACTGTGTTCTAACAGATGAAAGGCTTAACAGACAATCAATTGGAGCGTCGTTCCGAAAGCTAGTGTGCTTCCAATTAAACCTGTTGGACTATAACCTGGTGTTGTATGATTTTTAACCATATAACATCACTAACTTCAGCATTCCCTCAGCTTATCTGCTGCCTAAACCCATACCGTGAAAGCCTGACACTTAGCCATGTCGCGCCAAAGTGTTTGAAAGAGGCTCTTGCTCTCCATTCAGCAGCTGCATCACTTTTGGCAGTGCCAGAACTCAGTTAAATGACCCCTCATCATTCCTTAGCTATGACAGGCAGGCTGATGATTTTCAATACTCACCCACCTCGCATATTATGAGATGAACTCATTACTAGGCTCGTGGTAGCAGTCCAGTCACCTGATCTAACTTAACGTTCACCCTTCTGTAAATACACTCAGTGAGAGTGGGTAAACTCCAGTCCAGACCTTTCTTACTTCCGGTCTTTATATACCTGGCCAGTTTCCCCCATAAACTGGACGTCATCCAAACCTGTGCTTCCCATATCCTAACACACACCAAATCTAGTTCACCTATCATCCCTTCACCTGCTGACCTATGTGGCTCCTGGTAAAGCAACACTTTGGTTTTAAAATTCCCACCCTCTTTTTAGATCTATGGCCTTGCCTATGTCTAACTTTGTAAGCTTTCCCAGCCCTACAAACCACTGGGGTATCTGCAGTCCTCTAGTTCTGGCCTGGCATGTAGCCCCAGTTTTATTTGCTCCAGTATTGCAGCTATGTCTTACACCCCCTGAATCCTGATCTTTGGACCTCTCTCGCTGAAATCTCTGCGTCTCTTTCCAACTTAAAGACACTTTCAAACCCTGACCATTTGGCCAAACTTTTCATCATTTGCTGTGCAGCCTGTTGTCACATTGCAGTTCATTGTGATCCTGTGACATTTCGCTATGTTGAAAATGCCAAATAAATATGTTGTTGTTATCATCATAGTAATCCACATTGGTCAAAATAGGGGTTATGCAGATAAGTTGGTGTATGGAAAGATTATATTGTCCAAATTATCCGATGTCCACATAATGGGGGCCAGACCTACAGATCAGAGGAAAGGGTAGTTGTTGAACACGCAGAAATAGAATGTAGAGAGTCTGTAAGGAAGGAGAGACAGTTGATAGACTAAAGGGATGGGTTAAAGTATGTCTGTTTAATTGCAAGGAGTGTCAGGAGTAAGAATGATGAATTTAGAACATGGATCTGTACTTGGAACTACGATACTGTGGCCATAGCGGAGATATGAATTTCACAGGGGCAGGAATGGTTGCTGGATGTTCCAGGGTTCAGATCTTTTAAAAAGAACAGGGAGGGGGTTAAAAGAGGAGGGGGAATAGCATTGTTATTTAGAGAGTGCATCACAGCTGCAGAAGAGGTTGTTGAGAGGGTCTTTCTATTGATTAAGAATGAAGTCAGTAACAGGAAAGGAGCAGTCACTTTATTGGGTGTTTTCGGTAGACCCCCCAATATTAGCAGAGAGATGGAGGAACAGTTTGGACAGCGGATCTTGGAAAGGTGGAGATGTAACAGAATTGTTGTGATGGGTGACTACAACTTCCCCAATATTGATTGGAACCTGGTCTGGATGGAGCTGAATTTGTCAGGGGTGTCTAGGAAGGATTCCTGACTCAATATGTAGTTAGGCCGACTAGGGGTGAGGCCATAATGGATTTGGTGCTAGATAACGAGACAGGCCAGGTGTCAGACCTCTTGGAGAGCATTTCGTTGACAGTGACCACAACTGCCTCACCATTACCATAGCCAGGGAGAGGGATCGGAACAGATAGTATGGGAAGGTATTTAATTGGGGGAGGGGAAATTATACTGCTATTAGACAGGAACTGTGGAGTAAAAATTAGGAGCAGTTGTTCTATGGGAAATATAGAGGCTGATTAAGGAGCACTTGTTGCGAGTATTGGATAACTTTGTTCCACTGAGACAGGCAGGGAATGGTAAGGTGAAGGAGCCTTGGATGACAAGAGCAGAGGGCCTTCTCGTCAAGAGAAGAAGGAAGCTTACTTAAGGTTGAGGAAGCAAGGATCTGACACAGCTTTACAGGATTACAGGGTAGCTGGGAAAGAACTCAAAATTGGACTTAAAAGAGCTAGGAGGGGGCACGAAAAAGCGTTTATGGGAAGGATTAGGGAAAACCCAAAGGCGTTCTACACTTAGGTAAGGAATAAGAAAATGATTAGGGAGAGGGTAGGGCCGATCAATGACAGTGGAGGGAACTTGTGCCTGGAGACTGAAGACGTAGGCGAGGCCCTAAATGAGTTTTTTGCTTCAGTATTCACAAGAGAGAGGGACTTTGTTGATAGTGAGAACAGCGTGGATCAGCTTAATAGGCTTGAATAGATTGAAAACATTTATAAGGAAGTGGCTGTGCTAGAAATACTGGGAAGCATCAAGATAAATAAGTTCCCAGGACCGACCAGATATATCCAAGGTTACTACGGGAAGCGAGGAATGAAATTGCTGCGCCTCTGGCGATGATCTTTGCATCCTCACTCTCCACAGGAGATTGGAGGGAAGCAAATGTTGTTCCTGTGCTCAAGAATGGGAATAGGGAAATCCCTGGGAGTTACAGGCCAGTCAGTGTTACATCTGTGAAAGCAAAGTACTCAAAAGGATTCTGAGATATAGGATTTATGACTACAGAGGAACCTCGATTATCTGAAGGACCCGAGCAGGGAGTATTTCATTTAGTTAATCAAATGCCAGATAATTAAATGCCCGATAACATAGTTAGCCAAGCATCGGGACCTTGCAAGCTTAGTCGGATAACCCGAAATTCACTTAACCAAATGCTAGATAATAGAGGGTCCTCTGTATTTGGAAAATCATAGTTTGATTAAAGATCGTCAATGTGGCTTTTGCCTCATTAGCTTACTGAGTTTTTTGAGGATGTGACAAGACAGGTTGACAAAGGTCGAGCAGTGGATGTGGTGTATATGGATTTCAGTAATACATTTGATAAGGTTCCCCACAGTAGGCTCATTCAGAAAGTTAGGAGGTGTGAGATACAGGGAAATTTGTCTAGATACAGAATTGGCTGGCCAAAAGAAGACAGCGTGTGGTAGTGGATGGAAAGTATGTTGGGCAGGAGATCAGTGACCAGTGGTGTCCCACAGGAATCTGTTACAAGCCTCTGCGCTTTATAGTTTTTATAAATTACTTGGATGAAGAAGTGGAAAGGTAGGTTACTAAGTTTGCCAATGACACAAAGGTCAGTGGTGTTGTAGATAGTGTCGAGGGCTGTAGCAGGCTACAATAAGACTTTGGCAGGATGCAGAGCTGGGCTGAGAAGTGACAGGTGGAGTTCAACCTGGATAAACGTGAAGTCATTCATTTTGGAAGGTCGAATTTCAATGCTGAATACAGGGTTAAAGACAGGATTCTTGGCAGTGTGGAGGAACATCGGGGACTTGGGGTCCACGTGCATAGATCCCTCAAAGTTGCCATCCAAGTTGATAGGGTTGTTAAGAAGGCATATATGTTTTGGCTTACATTAACGGGGCGGGGGGGGGGTGTTTAAGAGCTGTGAGGTTTTGCTGCAGCTTTCTAAAAACCCTGGTTAGATCACACTTGGAATATTATTTCCAGTTCTAGTCACCTCATTATAGGAAGGGTGTAGATGGTTTAGAGAGGGTGCAGAAGAGATTCACCAGGATGCTGGATGCTGCCTGGAGTGGAGGGCTTGTCTTATGAAGAGAGGTTGAGTGAGCTAGGGATTTTTACACTGGAGAGAAGAAGGAAGAGAGGTGACTTGATGGAGGTATATAAGGTAATAAGAGGCATAGATAGCATAGGTAGCCAGAGATTTTTGCCAGGGCAGAAATGGCTGTCACGAGGGGTCATAATTTTAAGGTGATTGGAGGAAGGTATAAGGGAGATGTCAAAGTTAGGCACTTTACGCAGAGAGTGGTGGGTGTGTGGAATGCACTGCCAGTGGTAGTAGTAGAGTCAGAGACATTAGGGACATTTAAGCGACTGCTGGACAAGCACGTGGACCGCAGTAAATTGAGGGCTGTGTAAGTTAAGTTGATCTTAGATGAAGATAAATGCCCGGCACATCATTGTGGACCGAAGGGCCTGTACTCTGCTGTATTGGTCTACGGTCTATAGTCATTTCTGCATGGATGCATGGGAACCCTGTGGAATCCATATCGCAACAGACTGCAAAGGAATTGCTTAGGAAGTTGAAGGTTCTATTTGGCAATTGCCTTCCTCGTAGATCTTCTGAAAATAAACATTTAAGTCAGTAAGTTTTGAGGGTTCTTCTGTAATTAATAATTGTTTAGGAAAATGTAGACTACTAAGTACCTAATGTAACTCCTGGGAAACAAGTTAACTGACCCTCAACTTAAAACTTGCCTTCATTGTTCAGATCTTTGAGTATAGGAATTGGGACATGATGTTGAGGTTGTACGCAGGATGTTGGTGAGGACTGTTTTGGAGTACTATGTTCAATTCTGGCTGCCCAGTTGTAGGAAGGATATTATTAAGCTAGAGAGGGTTTAGAAAAGATTTACCAGGATGTTGCCAAGAATGGAGGGTTTGAGTTATGAGGACAGGATGGATAGGCTGGGACTTGTTTCATTTCTCGTTAGGGTGGGTGATTTCACATCGGAAAAAGACAATGTTGTCAAGGAAAATACTGAGATACAGACTAGATGGGATTGAGGTTCACAAGGAGGAGGTGTTAGCAATTCTGGAAAGTGTGAAAATAGGTAAGTCCCCGAGGCCAGATGGAATTTATCCTAGGATTCTCAGGGAAACTAGGGAGGATATTGCAGAGTCTTTGGCTTTGATCTTTATGTCATTATTGGCTACAGGAATAGTGCCAGAAGACTGGCAGATAGCAAATGTTGTCTCATTGTTCAAGAAGGGGAGTAGAGACAATGCTGGTAATTATAGACCAGTGAGCCTTCGGTCATGGGCAAAGTGTTGGAAGGGATTATAAGAGAGAGGATTTATAATCATCTAGAGAGGAATAAGTTGATTAAGGATGGTCAATACATACCTCGTTGAGTTCTTTGAGATGGTGACCAAACAAGTGGATGACGGTAAAGCAGTTGATGTAGTGTATCTGGATTTCAGTAAGGTGTTTGTTAGGGTTCTCCATGGTAGCCTATTGCACAAAATACAGAGGCATGGGATTGAGAGTAATTTCGCGGTTTGGATCAGAAATTGGCTAGCTGAAAGGTAGTGGTTGATGGGAAATGTTCATCCTGGAGTTCAGTTGTTAGTGGTGTACCGTAAGGATCTGTTTTGGGGCCACTGCTGTTTGTCATTTTTATAAATGACCTAGATAAGGGCATAGAAGGATGGGTTAGTAAATGTACGGATGACGCAAAGGTCGGGAGAGTTGTGGATGGTGCTGAAAGATGTTGCAGGTTACAGAGGGATGTACGTAAGCTGCAGAACTGGGCTGAGAAGTGGCAAATGGAGTTTACTGCGGAACAGTTTGGGGTGATTTGCTTTGGAAGGAGCAACAGGAATAAAGAGTACTGGCCTAATGGTAAGATTCTTGGTAGTGTAGATGAACAGAGAGTTCTCAGTGTCCATGTACATAGATCCCTGAAAGTTGCCACCCAGGTTGAGAGGGTTGTTCAGAAGGCATACAGTGTGCTAGCTTTTATTGGTAGAGGGATTGAGTTTCAGAGCCACGCAGTCAATGCTGCAGCTGTACAAAACTCTGGTGCGGCTGCACTTGGAGTATTGCGTACAGTCTGGCCACTGCATTATAGGAAAGATGTGGAAGCATTGGAAAGGGTTCAGAGGAGATTTACTAGGATGTTGCCTAGTATGGAGGAAAGGTCTTACAGGAAAGGCTGAGGGACTTGAGGCTGTTTTCGTTAGAGAGAAGGTTGAGAGGTGATTTAATTGAGACATAAAAGATAATCAGAGGGTTAGTTATGGTGGACAGTGAGAGCCTTTTCCCTCAGATGGAGATGGCTAGCGTGAGGGAACATCGCTTTAAATTGAGGGGTGATAGATATAGGACAGAAGTCAGAGGTAGTTTCTTTACTCAGGGAATAGTAGGGGTGTGGAGCGCACTGCCTGCAACAGTGGTAGACTCGCCAACTTTAAGGTCATTTAAATGGTCATTGGATAGACATATGGACGGGAATGGAATAGTGTTGGATAGATAGGCTTTAGATTGGTACCACAGTGTGGTGCAACATTGAGGGCCGAAGAGCCTGTACTGCGCAGTGATATTCTATGTTCTAATACTAAGGGGCATATTTTTTAATGAGACAAGAAAGATTTTAAAAAAGATATGAGGGTATCTTTTTTACTTAGACATGGTTCATGTGTGGAGTGAACTTCCAGACGAAGTGGTTAATGCAGGTATATTTACAATGTTTAAAAGACATTTAGATTAGGACATGAATAAGAAATGTTTGGAGGGATATGGGCCAAGCACAGTTCAGTGCAACTAGTTTAGATGGATGGACTTTATGGTCAGCATGGACTGGTTGGACCGAAGGGCATGTTTCCACACTGTATGACTGTGTGACTCTACATTTCTGAACGATTCCTGATCAGAATCTCCTGTTAGAAATGCAGAGCTCTTTCATTGTGTGAAAAAAAGGACTATCCTGCAGAGATATTCAGTGAGGTAATTGACTTTAATAATCACAACCATTTTCCTTAGTGCTCGGTACGATTCCAACCATCGGAGAGTTTTCTCTTGGTTCACATTGAGTCCAGTTTTGTTATTGCTCCTTGATGCCATACTTAGTGAAATGCTGACTTGATGCCAAGCTTGGTCACATTCATCTCATCTCTGGGCTTCAGCCCTTTTGTCTGTGTTTGAATCACATGGGGCGGCACGGTGGCTGAGTGGTTAGCACTGCTGCCTCACAGCACCAGGATCCCAGGTTCGATTCCAACCTCGGCTGACTGTCTGTGTGGAGTTTGCACATTCTCCCTGTATCCGCGTGGATTTCCTCCGGGTGCTCCGTTTTCCTCCCACAGTCCAAAGATGTGCAGGGCAGGTGAATTGGCTATGCTAAATTGCCCATAGTGTTAGTTAGAGGGAAATGGGTATGGGTGGGTTACTGTTCGAAGGGTCAGTGTGGACTTGTTGGGCCGAAGGGTCTGTTTCCACACTGTAAGAAATCTAAACTCTAAATCGAAAAAGTCAGGAGAGTAGTGGCTCTGGTGGAGTCCAAACACTGTTGCTGACACCTTACATTACTGATGATTGAGAGGAGACTGACAGGATGTAATTGGATTTGTCCAACTTTTTGTGAAGAATTTTCCAAATTTGAAATGTCATTCTTATAGAGTCATAGAGGTGTACAGCACGGAAACAGATTCTTCAGACCAACTCATCCATGCCGACCAGATATCCCCACCCAATCTAGTCCCACCTGCCAGCACTGGGCCCATATCCCTCCAAACACTTCCTATTCATATACCCATCCAGATGCCTTTTAAACGTTGCACTTGTACTAGCCTCCACCACTTCCTCTGGCAGCTCATTCCATACACGTACGACCCTTTGTGTGAAAACGTTGCCCCTTAGGTCTCTTTTATATCTTTTCCCTCTCACCCTAAACCTATGTCCTTTAGTTCTGGACTCCAGGGAAAAGACTTTGTCTATTTATCCTATCCATGGCCCTCATGGTTTTATAAACCTCAGCCTCCTACGCTCCAGGGCAAACAGCCCTAGCCTATTCAACCTCTCCCTATAGCTCAAATCCTCCAACATCCTTGAAAATCTTTTCTGAACCCTTTCAAGTTTCACAACATCTTTCCGATAGGAAGACCAGAATTGCACACAATATTCCAAGAGTGACCTAACCAATGTCCTGTATAGCCGCAACATGACCTCCCAAATCCTGTACCAATAAAGGAAAGCATACCAAACGCCTTCTTTACTATCCTATCTACCTGCGACTCCACTTTCAAGACCTACAAACCTGCACTCCAAGGTCTCTTTGTTCAGCAACACTCCCTAGGACCTTACCATTAAGTGTATAAGACCTGCTAAGATTTGCTTTCCCAAAATGCAGCACCTCACATTTATCCAAATTAAACTCGATCTGCCACTTCTCAACCCATTGGCCCATCTGATCAAGATCCCGTTGTAATCTGAGGTAACCTTCTTCGCTGTCCAGTTCACCTCCAATTTTGGTGTCATCAGCAAACTTACTAACTATACCTCTTATGCTCACATCCAAATCATTTATATAAATGATGAAAAGCAGTGGACCCAGCACCGATCCTTGTGGCACTCCACTGGTCACAGGCCTCCAGTCTGAAAAACAACCCTCCACCACCACCCTCTGTCTTCTACCTTTGAGCCAGTTCTCCATCTAAGTGGCGAGTTCTCCCTGTATTCCATGAGATCTAACCTTGCTAACCAGTCTGCCATGAGGAGCCTTGTCAAACTATAATTGTAGTGTTGAAGAGTGTGGTGCTGGAAAAGCACAGCCGATTAGGTAGCATCCGAGGAGCAGGAGAATCAACGTTTCAGGCATAAGCCCTTCATCAGGAATGCTTCATCGGGGCAGTCCTCACTTTCTCCTTATAATTGTAGTGGATCAGTTTGGCTGTAGGTTTGGCTCGTTCAGGAGCACAAGTCTTCAGTGCTATTGCTGGAATCCTGTCAGGGCCTACGGAGTATCCAGTGCCTTCACATTGAATCAAATTAGTTGAACACTGGCTAGGAACATCAAGAGGAGGTTGATATTTGCAGAAGGTGCATTCTCTGCATGATATGTTATCGTAACGGCTTTTAGTGTGAAGAAGTGTGTTCATTATGTTGAAAAAGCTTTTTTGGCTAATATTTGCCAATTGACTTGTGCCAATTTAAACACAGTGGGATCTGAGAAATGTATACTTTTGTATTTTGTGACATTAAGTTTATTGGAGGGCAGGTAAATATTGTTGATATTGATGTATTTTCCTAATTCTGCTTCTGTGAAAATTGAAGTGTGTGTCAGAACAAGTAAAGAAGTGTTATTAAAGTGTGACTGCATTGCTTAAGAAATTGGTAAGGTAGAATGAAAAATGTAGCCCCTAAAAATTGACAAGTGGCCCTTAAAACTATCTCAAAAAGGGCAGTGAGTGAAGTGGAATTTGAAAGATGTGAAGGGGAACAGTTAAAAATGTTGGTGAGGGTAGTTGGTGGGACTATGCAGTAGAATAAGAGGTCTGGAAACAGTAGAACCTTTTGATTTTTCCCCTGAATGCAAATACAATACAGGTAGTTCTGCTATAACGCGATTTGGCTGTAATGCAATTTGTGAAGTGCAGACTTTTGTTTATAAAGCGAACTCCCTTTCGCTGTTTCGTGATTACGTTCCTGGCACTTTCCTGAACAGGAAAACGCAGCCTCAGAATCCTCTGTCTACAAAACATAAATTCAGTGTGTTCTGCTAAAACAGGAATGCAATCAGCTCTGCAAGCCTAGAAACTTAGCTTGAAACTGGGAATTGTAGTCTCCACTTAGAAGGACTTTTATTTCAAACTGGGGGGGGGGGCGGGCGGGGGGCGAATATTGAGGACTGGACTTCCGCATCAGCATTGCGTGGTCAGTTGGCTCACGAATTTTCTGATGATGAGCTTTGTGAAAGATACAGTGATTTTAGTGTTAAAGTGTTAAATTTACTGTATTATTTAATTAAAATGTATGTTTTAAAATTTTACTTAGACTGTGTTATCATTTGTGTTAGGCAAACTATTATGATGGTTTTGATTTATACTGTGTTTTTGGCAGTTCACCCCTAACACTGTTTTTCCTATAGGCCCCAGTATCTATATTACACGATTTTCTATAACATGGTGTTGCACAGGAATGTAACTACCGCATTATAGGAGAACTACCTGTAGAGAGTTTTTTTTAATGTGCTTCATAGAGCCAAGGGGAACCTTCTTGTTTGCCCAGATCCCATAAGCTTCTTCTCAGACACTGCAAATAGGCTGAAACCTGATACTATCTGCTTCATATTTACAACCTCCTCCCATTTTGATTTTAACTTGCAGCTCAAATCCATATAGTAGCACCTAGATTTCTCCAATTTTGATAATGTCATAATGTGGAAGGGGTGAACATGCCCACCTTATCAAAAATCATCCCATGTTAATTACTTTAAAGTATTGCATGTATCTTGTGACTGATATTCCTTTTTAGATGCTTGAATATAAAGATAACAAAGTTAAGAGTTGGAATTATTCAGATGTTTTTAGCAATTTTGTGGTTTGAAAAGCATTTTTGTTCTTATTTCATGTATTCAAATTGTGATGCAGGATGTTATTGTAATGACTATGATGGCACAAATCTGAAATATAAGTGGATCTGGACTCTTTCTAAAATGTTTCACTTTTGTAGTTACACGACACAGAGAACCTACAAAGACTCTTGAAATTGACCCCAATTTTTCCTAATCAGACATTTTGAATAACTAACAGCAGACTCTGTGAATAATAAATTTTAGATGCCAGTTTGTAGCTTAAACAAAAGACTTAGAAATTTATTAACAATACTATAACTTCAGCAGAGTAAAATTAAACAACAAATGTCTCGATTTAAACCCAATAGCCATTGTTTTCAGCCTGATTCACTCAAAAGACAACTGAAAACAAGGGATAAATAAAAGCAAATAGCAAAACTAGCTAGATTACTTGAGTGGTTTTCACGATGCATTATTCCACAGGCATATATGGTTGAGTTTCTGAAGGCATTGATCAGCCCACCTTTAAGTTCACTCTGAGGAAGTTTCAGCAATACTTAAAACTTAGTATCTATTCTCTGAACATCCAATGGCAGATAATCGGAGGTTAGGCAGGGAGCTTTCAAACCTTCACGCTATAGTATCAATAGCCAAACAACTTCTCCCAGATCCAGAAGCTAGTTCAAACTCTCCAGCCCTTACTTTGTTTAACCATCATGTTCTCTCCCAGACTTCACCCCTACTCACCTTATTAATAGCCAATCTGGGCTATCTTGTTAAACATACTACTTTCCCCAGTGTTGAAAAATCTGTAAAATCTTTTGATCAAGAACTAACCTACAATTATTTCCAGGCCTGGCCTCACAAACAAACAGTTTGTTTGTCTCTTGTTTTTCAACACAAGATGTTGTTCACAGTCCAAAGGTCATTTCAAGCTCACTGGTCACTACTCACAGCTCCAAATCAAAATTGATTAAAGAATAAAGTAAAGGGGAATCCAAGATGTCACCGGTCTAGGAGGATTGCATTACAGAGCTCTGCATCGCAGCCCAAGCGGGACGAACTTCTAACCCGCCCAAACGCAGACCATTGTGATATCCTGGGACTCTGGAAAGGTCGTGGAGTCCCAGGAAACTGTGAAAAATCAACTTACCTACGTTTTTGCCATCCAGATACGCCGAAGAAGGGAGCAGGAGCATCTGAGGCCAGGCCCACGGCCCAGCCTGCAAGGTCCTCGGACTCAATTACCTGCCAGGCCCTGGTGAAGGGGCTCGCAAAATCTCGCAAGCAGATAGAGGAGAAGTTGGTCCCAATCTCTATCATGCTGCAGAAGCATGAACAGCAGCTGGGAGACTTGGGAAAAAGGATGGGTGAGGTTGAGCACAGAGTCTCAGTGGAGGAAGCTGATGCCAGTTCCTCCAAGGATAGGATCCAAGTCCTGGAGCTGCAGGTCCGTAATTTGCGTGACCAAATGGATGATTTTGAGAATAGGGGCAGGAGAAAAAATATTCGGATAATTGGTCTGCCGGGGAGTAAGGAATGTGAGCGGCCGGTGGAATTTATTGAGGACTGGTTGCTGAAATTTCTTAACTAGGAGGCTGGAATAAGAGGGTTGAAGATCGGAGGGCTCACCATGTCACGGCACGGAGGTCAGGTCTGGGTCAACGTCCTCGTCCTCTCTCAGTGCGGATTCATCATTATAGAATTAAGGAGAGAATCGTGGAAGCTTCTGGAATCCAGGGGAAGGTTTTTGAGGGTTTATGAGGGTTCTAAGGTCATGTTTGTCCAGGACCTCTCAGCGGCGATGATCCAGAAAAGAAAATCCTATGACAGTGTCAAGAGAAGACTGTGGGAGTTTGGGATCCAGTACTCTCTGAGGAATCCGGCAGTGCTTCAGGCACCTTAGATGGATCCGTACATCTCTTTGACATGTCGGAGAAGGCAAGAGGCTTTATGAACAAATCAACCTAATCTGAACAATTTAGTATGTGCAAATAGTAGTGTTGTTTGGGTATGTCTTGTTTGTTTTTCTTTAAAAAACAAAGGAAGTCCAGTTGAGGCTTTCTTTTCCTTTTTTTATTGGTAATCTGGTTTAAACTATGTTTGGCAGCGTTTAGATGTGTACTTTCAATTTCTAAGTTGTTATACCAAAGGATGGGTGGGGTATTTACTCCTTATTTCTTTTTTAAAAATTTCTTCATTCACATTGCTATTCCATGGTGTATTTTCTTTTTTGTCTGCTTGTGTTTGTGGTGCGGATCTAGCTAGGAGGAGGGAAAATGGTGGGATGGCGAGATGCCTACTTACAGGCAGTTTATACCCCGTTCAGTTACTTAAATACCTGGGCTACAGTCTTGGCAGTGGGATGGGAAATTGGGTTTTGGGATGAGTAGTTGCCCCCTTTGGGCAGGGGTGAGTTCCCCTATTCAGTGCCATTGGCACTTTATATGTTGGTTTGTTTTTTGTTTTTTATTTTTTGTTGTACATAATCTTTGATGGCTTTGTAGGTTTGATAAATGTAGTGGTTTTAGTTTATGCAGTTTTTATGTTTGATGGATCTTATGACACTAAGGCTCGGCGATTTGAGGTTCGACGATTTGAGGTTCGAATTCCTCCTGTCTGGAATTTAAATGTTACTGCAGAAGGATGGCTAATGACTTGATTCAATGGTGTACCTGGAATATTAAGGAGAGTCACTCACCAATTAAGAGGAAGAAAGTACATTTGAGTTTTAGAAAGGAGAAGGTGGATATTGCTTTGTTATAGGAGACACACTTGGATGATAGGGAGCATTTGAAGCTGCAGCAGAATGGCTTTGATCAGGTTTACTTTTCATCTTTCAATACCAGAAGTAGGGGAGTGACTATATTGGTTAGGAGGAATCTCCCATTCAAGTTATTAGAGTGTGTTAAAGACACACATGGGAGGTTTGTAATTCTCAAAGCCCTGATAAATAGGGAAGAATATGGTGTTTTAAATGTTTATTCCCCTCCGGTCCATCCCCTCAAATTATTGGTTGATGCGTTCTCTAAACTGGTCAGTCTCCAGTCCTAGCATATCATTATAGGGGGAGATTTTAACTGTCTCATGGATCCCACAGTAGACAGGTTTCCCAAAAGCCCCCCAATACCCTCTGTACAAACTAAACAAGTAGTGGATCTGTGTGTGGAGTTAGGGTTGGTGGACATCACAGATGTCACACCAGGATTGATTTTTCTCTGACCCCCATGGCAACCCTGGGCATCTTGCACGATTGATAATGTTACATCTCCGATCATACTCCACTGTACCTGTACTCATGTAGACAGCAAAGAAGGAGTTTACTTTTGCAAAGCAAAGATTATATGAGTACAGTGACAGGCCAGGCAAGTACTTAGCATATCTCACCAAGAAAAGAAGTGTCCCACAAGCCATTACGGCATTTGGGAAGGGTCTGGGATCCTAACGTGTGACTCCAAAAAGATTAATGTGGCATTCCAGAGATTTTACTCTGAAGTATACCAATCTGAGGGTTGTGAGGAGGGGCGGGCCAAAATGAAGTCTTTTTTTAAGGATCTGGAGCTCCTGGGCATGATCCCCGAACAAGAGTCTTTTCTCAATGCCCCCTTAAGTAGCTTCAGGTGGAAAGGTTCTGACGGACTTCCCAGTGAATTCTATAAGGAATTTATAAACATATTGTCAGGCCTGATGTCAACATGTTTAATGACTCATACAGTCATGATTGTCACCCAATATCTCTGAGGGAGGCTGATATTTTGCTTATTTTTAAGCAAAAGGGAAGATCCTGGGGGACTGTGCTTCGTCCAGGCCCATTTCACTCTTAAATGTCGACTTTAAAATCCTCTCCAAGACTCTTGTGTTAAGGCTGGAGACTGTGTTACCTTCTATTGTTAAAGCAAACCAGACGAGCTTCATAAAGGGCCACAGATCCTCCAATAATGTTAGGAGGCTGCTTAATGTCAAGCATGTCAACAACAGTCAATACAGGGATTGGTGATTTCTTTAGAGCAGAGAAGGCATTTGACCGAGTTGAGTAGCCGTACCTTTTCTATACTTTGGAGTGGTTTGGCTTGGGCAAAGTCTTTATAAGATGGGTAAAGGTTCACGACAGTGACCCTCTCACTGCAGTCATCACCAATGGGGGGGCGATCCAGCAATTTTACCATTTTTAGGGGCAGCTGGCAGGGCTGTCCCGTTTCGCCACTGCTTTTTACGTTGGTGATTGAACCATTGGTGGAGGCCATTTTAGGTATCCCAATATATCAGCCCCAGAAGTGGGGTCAAAATTACATAAGATTTCCTAATTTTTTTTGCTAAATCCAGCAGTTTTGTTGCGTCGCTTGATACAGTGCACCTTTTCAGGGTACAAGATTAATCTTGCAAAATCAGAGGCTATGCCTATGGGTGATCTTACGAAGGTGCTAGGTCTTGAGGGTGAATATCGATTCCTATTTAAGTGGTCACAGGGGGGTTTTGTGTATTTGGGCATGTTCATTACTCCAGCTCTGGATCGGTTGTTCAAAGCTAATTTTGTTCAATTATTTGACCAAATGAAACAAGACCTTCAAAGATGGGAGGCGCTTCAGGTCACATGGTCGGATCGGATAGCACTTATTAAGATGAATATTCTCCTTCGTTTGTTGTACCCTATACGATGCTCCCACTGATTTTCAATAAGCAAATATTCAGGACACTGGCTCTTTTATTTGGCATCGTAAGTGGCCCCTCATCAAATTAGCTAAACTGCAATTGCCTCACAGATGGGGGAGTGGATCTCCCGGACATTAAAAGCTACCAACTAAGCCCGCTTTTATCCTACATGAGTGATTAGGACTCTTTCAATATGGTTAGATATCGAAACCTCCCAGGCAAGGTGCCCCTTACTAGCTTGCTGTTTTTGGACAAAATGAGGACAGTTAGGGAATATTGCCATAACCCAATTGTTATCAGTACTGTTAAAGCATGGAGGGCAATTCAGCAGAGGAAGGCAATCTTGGCAAAACATCTTCTCTTACACCTATAGTGGGTATGCCAAGTTTTCAATCAGGGTTGATAGATTCAGGATTCAAACATTGGGCAGCTAGGGGTGTGTCTTGCATAGGCAGTTTATTTGAGGGAGACACAATGATGTCCTTTGATCAGTTATCGCAGAAATATGAGCTATCTAACAGGGACCTCTTTTTTTTCCAAGTTAGAGATTTTATTCAACAAAATACTACACTTTTGACTGATCCCTACAAATCCAACATAGAGGGGGTGCTCAGTGCTAAGAGTACACTTTCTGTCAGCACTTTATATCATCAATTGGTGGTGGGGGGGGGGGTTGTCCCCTCAGATGAGTTCGATCAACTCTGCAGGATGTGGGAGAGAGAGCTAGGTGTTTAGGTTACCTCACAGGCATGGGAAGGTATTTGGGAAAGCGCAAGAAAGATATCAACTTGCAATAGGACCCATGCTTTACATTTGAAGATTCTCCACAGGGTCCCCTTGGCTCTGGACTGTTTGTCAAAATTTAAACTAGGGGTATCTTCAACATGGCCCAAGTGCACGGTCTGTATAGGCACTCTTACCCATCTTCTCTGGTCCTGTGGTAGGCTTCAAACATACAGGAGTGCTGTGGCGGGTGCAATGGAGAGGATTTAGGGTGGAAGGGTGGAAGAGGACCCATCTCTCTACTTCTTGGCCTGCCCAGTGTGTTCCCTGCAGATGCGCATAAGAAAAAAACTTTTCAATATCCTCACTTTCTGCACAAGAAAGAATATCTTGTTAGATTGGGTATCCGAAAAACCCCCAGACCTATTGGGGGTAGCAGAAGATTGGTATGGAGCATATCCCCTTGGACTTTCTCACTAGTACACCACAAAACTGAGAATTTTTATAAAACATCGCAGCCTTTTTTGGAATACCTTGATACAGATTTATCTGCCACGCTAATAAGGGCTTTTATATAACCGTAACAATTGTGTTTTACGAGTCCAATATCCAGGGAGGAGGAACTGTGAATGTATGAGTGTTTTTTTGGCTGAGTTGAGTTGTTACTAACTATTAGTTTGTTTTTGGTTATTATTTATTTAATTAAATTGTTAGTTGGGGTTTTTTATTATATGTTTTTCTATATGTATTTGTACTGGGGGTGGGAAGGGGGGTTGGATTTTTTTTACTTTTTTGTATCCTTTCTTTGTATTGTTTTGAATTGTATTGTTTTGTATTTGTTGTAATATTTTTAAAAATCTATTTTTTCAATAAAAATATATTTTTAAAAAGAATAAAACAAAAATATTGAATAATCACTTAAAGTTGTAACTACTGTTGAAATGACTACACACTTTTCAACAGTAAATTTCAGTCTAACATTAAGTTGTAATATATGATACTTAATTAATTCCTTGACAAGAAATAATGATAATATTGTGGGCTAGGAAATGGCTGAGCTTGCGATAACATCATGAAAGGTTTAAATATTTCCTTTGTCTTATACACTTAACTCATCAGGTATATTGTAAATCTTCTTTAGATGACATCGTTGTGTGTAGCTAAACAGATAATAAAAATGTGTTGTGCAGTGATTTCAATAAACACGTGGTTTGAGGGTGTGGTTGTCTGGACCAGCATTTTTTGCCCTTGAAAAAGTGATGATGAATTGAAACACTGCAGTTCATGTGGTATAGTAGAACACCCACTGTGTTATCAGAGTGGGAGCTCCAGGATTTTCACCTAGCAACAGTGAAGGTTCAGCAATATGGTTTGATGTCCGGATAGTGTGTGATTTGCAGGAGAACCTGCAGGTAGTTGTCTTCCCATGTTCCTGCTGTCCTTGTCACCTTAGCTGGTAGCAGTTGCTGGTTTAGGAGATGCTGCCAATAACATAACAGTTTTATTAAAGTTGACTAAATGGTACTGTAGAGTGTTTCATTGGCTACAAGGTCACTGTTATGTGTTTTTACAGCATAACCTCAAAGGAGGTATGTGCGTGAAATGCTGATTTGTTGACCTGCCATTATTTACCTGAGGAAATTAATTTAGCCCATCCAAGCACAAATACTGTTGCATTAGATGACACTGTAGAATTGTACACAATAGTTTTTAAAACCCCATGGATTACTGAATACCTAATTATGCAAACATTCTTCAATGCATGGGATTTTGTTCCTCAATGCTAACTGGAACAGCAATGAGGACCACAACAATTGTGTGTGCCAGCGATAATGGTGTGCAAATAAACAATAGAATGTTGTCTTTGTGACTATATAATTTATTTGTGCAGTTCTGCAATTCACTTAGAAGTGATAAAATTGTTCTCAAACATAGTAACAACAAGTTGTATCGAATTAGCACCTTAAATATCTACTCATGGTGCATAACAGCAGTGTTACCAAACAAAATTTGCCACAGAAGAGGGCGGCACGGTGGCATAGTGGTTAGCACTGTTGCCTCACAGCGCCAGAGACCCGGGTTCAATTCCCACCTCAGGCGACTGACTGTGTGGAGTTTGCACGTTCTCCCTGTGTCTGCGTGGGTTTCCTCCGGGTGCTCCGGTTTCCTCCCACAGTCCAAAGATGTGCAGGTCAGGTGAATTGGCCGTGCTAAATTGCCCGTAGTGTTAGGTAAGGGGTAAATGTAGGGGTATGGGTGGGTTGCGCTTCGGCGGGTCGGTGTGGACTTGTTGGGCCGAAGGGCCTGTTTCCGCACTGTAATGTAATCTAAAAAAAAACTAAAAAAAAAAGAGAAAAGTGGGGTAGTTATCCTTGGCAAAAGAGGTGGGTTGTGAATAATGTCTTAAAGAGAAAGACCTAGAAAGGTAGCCCAATTTAGGATGGAATTCCAGAACTAAGGGAATTGCCAACTAACTACATAGTTACTAATGGTGGAACACTTATAATTGCAAGGAAACTGGTGGCCAAAATTAAATGAATGCAGATATGTCAAAAGGTTGTTGGACTGACACAAATCAGCAAGGTTATTCATGGTTCTGTTTTAATATTAGACTGAGAATTTTAAAATTTAGATCCAATATAACCTGACCAATATGACTCATGGCGCATGGGGTGATTGACGATTGGAACGTGATGACTGTTAGGACAAAGCCAGCGATACTTTTAATGAGCTTAAGTTTATGGAGGTAAAAGTATGCAAACAAAAAAATGCTGGCAATCACAGTGGATCAAGCAGCATCCAAATGGAGAAAGCAAGTTAATGTTCCAAGTCTAGATGACTCTTCATCAGAATTAGCTTACTTTCTGTCCATGGATGATACCTGACCCACTGTGATCTCCAGCATTTTTCATTTTTAGTACAGATTCCAGCATCTGCAATAATTTACTCCTACGTTTAAGTAGCCTGACCATTGGAATCGAGAGAGGTGATGCTGAACGAAAGTTGCCTGTCATCAATGTACATTTGTAAACAGCTGTGATTTTAAATGGTGTCACTAAGAAGCAGCAATTAGATGCAGAACATGTTAAACGATGTTGCATCTAGTTTGACCTTGTGGTCAAACCCTTAAATAACTTTGGTGCATGAACCAATAAGCTCTAACCTCTAAATCACAATCCTATCATTTCATGACACTTTAAGCCATTTGAGCATTTCAGCAATAAGCAATCCAGTGGTCTGTGAGTGAAATGATGGTAATTATACCTCTAAAATCAAGAAGAGGTTAGATTGTGTTCATGTAGATAGATAATTTAAATTAGACAGACTTAGAGCAAACAGGGGACACAAGTACACTATGAAGGCAAGAACAGTAAGATGTTCATCTTTTTGCAGTGTCACTGATGTTTGGAACATTTCAGGTTCATGCAGTGAGTTGGGAATAGAGTTTAGGGCTATTAGAGACTTAGAGATGTACAGCATGGAAACAGACCCTTCGGTCCAAATCGTCCATGCCGACCAGATATCCTAACCCAATCTAGTCCCACCTGCCAGCACCCAGCCCATATCCCTCCAAACCCTTCCTATTCATATACCCAACCAGATGCCTTTTAAATGTTGGGATTGTACTAGCCTCCACCACTTCCTCTGGCAGCTCATTCCATATACGTACCACCCTCTGAGTGAAAAGGTTGCCCCTTAAGACTCTTTTATATCTTTCCCCTCTCACCCTAAACCTATGCCTTCTAGTTCTGGACTCCCCCACCCCAGAGAAAAGACTTTGTCTATTTACCCTATCCATGCCCCTCATGATTTTATAGACCTCTATAAGGTCACTCCTCATCCTCCTCCGCTCCAGGGAAAACAGCCCCAGCCTGTTCAGCCTGAAATCCTCCAACCATGGCAACATCCCTGTAAATCTTTTCTAAACCCTTTCAACTTTCACAACATTTTTCTCGTTGGAAGGAGACCAGAATTGCATGCAATATTCCAACAGTGGCCAACCAATGTCCTGTACAGCCGCAACATGACCTCTCAACTCCTGTACTCAAATGCTCTGACCAATAAAGAAAAGCATACCAAATGTCTTCTTCACTATCCTATCTCTACCTGCCACTCTGCTTTCAAGGAGCTAGGAACCTGCACTCCAAGGTCTTTTTGTTCTGCAACACTCCCTAGGATCTTACCATTAAGTGTATAAGTCCTGCTAAGATTTGCCTTCCCAAAATGCAGCACTTCGCATTTATCTGAATTAAACTCCATCTGCCACTTCTCAACCCATTGGCCCATCTGATCAAGATCCTGTTGTAATCTGAGGTAACCTTCTTCGTTATCCAGTACACCTCCAATTTTGGTGTCATCCGCAAACTTACTAACTATACTGCTTATGCTCGCATCCAAACCATTTATAAATGCTACCTGTGGTATTGAAACAAAGTTGATGAATATTTATTCATCCTTAAATTTATGAAGATTACTTGAAAGGGGTAGAAACTGGACAGATAAAGAATGATTAGCCCATTAACTTGATGCCTGGAGCATCCTGAATGTCTCTATTACCATCTTTTGTTCCTTGTACAGAATGTTGTAAAATTTTACAAAATAAATTATTGTCACATCAGATTCTAGCCAGTCAGTGAGATAGAAACTGAGACAGCTTTCTTTATGCATAGGGTTTATTGACTATTTAGTCTTCCTTGTTTTTAATTAAAAGTCAGCCTGTTCAAACTTATTATAGTACACCTCTGAAGCAGGTGAGACTTGAATCAGAATCTCTTGGCTCTGTGATAGGGACACAATCACTGTGCCTCAAGGTCCCTCTTATTACTCAGTCTTACTATCCAGTAATGATCTTACACACTCCTGAATGACCTTTTTTTCCCACCCCAAAATCACTTGTGATGCTTTTCACCTATTGTCTGCCATCACTAAAATCGCCTGTGTTCCCAGTTAATCAAATTACATCCACCCTCTCCTCCCTGACCTATCACCTTCATCTCCTCCCCCACTCACCTATTGTACTCTATGCTACTTTATCCCCCCCCCCCCCCCCCCCCAGCTTATCTCTCCCCGCTTCAGGCTCTCTGCCTTTATTCCTGATTAAGGG
>NC_057712.1:55217671-55222094 GCF_004010195.1 Chiloscyllium plagiosum
TTGAGGGAGTGCAGCGTGGGTTCACGAGGTCAATTCCTGGAATGGTGGGACTACCTTACGCTGAAAGACTGGAGTGACTGGGCTTGTATACCCTTGAGTTTAGAAGGCTGAGAAGGGATCTGATTATTAAAGGATTGGACACTCTGGAGGCAGGAAACATGTTTCCGCTGATGGGTGAGTGCCGAAGCAGAGGACACAGCTTAAAAATACGGGGTAAACCATTTAGGACAGAGATGAGGAGAAACTTCTTCACCCAGAGAGTGGTGGCTGTGTGGAATGCTCTGCCCCAGAGGGCAGTGGAGGCCCAGTCTCTGGATTCATTTAAGGAAGAGTTGGATAGAGCTCTCAAAGATAGTGGAATCAAGGGTTATGGAGATAAGGCAGGAACAGGATACTTATTAAGGATGATGAGCCATGATCATATTGAATGGTGGTGCAGGCTTGAAGGGCAGAATGGCCTACTCCTGCACCTATTGTCTATTGTCTATAAATATTGGCAGACACTGTGTGCTCCCTCTTCAAAGATACCTGGGCATGAATACAGCCATGGAACAGGAGCAGTCAGCAGATACGACTTTCTCCCCAGTCCACTGTCAAGACCTGTTAATAACTGACTTGACCAGGCCCAGAAGCAGACTCACAATGAAGTCCCTGACTTGCTCATATCCCTGCCATCTCTCCAGTCACTTCTGCACACCAGTTCCCTTGCTACCTGTCTTAGTTTTGTTTTATATCCAGATCTGCTCTTATGCACAAATGAACATTACCCAAATCACTGTAGTACATTTTTCATTTATTAACCATCCAGTACATCTCCCATGCTTCCAACTGAATAATGTACATGCAAAACCTGACAAAGGTAATGTAAAGCATCAAGGATGATGGAGTGGGAGAGAGGGCTAAATCAAAAATGGAGTTGGAAGAGGAGTTAAAGAACTATGTGCCCTGCAGTCCCCCATATATCTCTAAAGACATTGAGATATTATTGGACACTGTTCCCTCTCCAAGGACACCTAGGCACAAACGTAGCTATGGAAAAGGGGCAGATACTCAGCAGATATGACCTTCTTCACAACCTACTTTTAAACTTAATTTCAAAAATATACTTTATTATCAAATATATGTATGCATAAAGTCACTAAAGCAGTTTTATTCTGTACAGTAGTAAATGAAGAAAATCAACAAACATTAGAGTTTGATTCTATCCAGCAAATAAACCAAAAGCATCTCTTACTTGTGTAAGATTATATTTACGTATAATTGAGATACAGGGAGGGTCCAATAACTGAACAGACCCCATTTAACTTCAGCAGAAAGACCTCAGAAATGATCTTTCCCCTACCTGGAACAGTCACCCCTCTCGAGCTCAAATCCTTCCTGATGGACTCAGCAAAAGATATTATACAACACACAAACAAGGTGAGAGTGGGCAACCCTGCCTGACTTCAGATCTGATCAGGAAGATTTCTGATTCCCAACCATTGATTGAGACTGCACTAATGATGTTGGTGTAGTGCAGTCGGATCTGGTTGCAAATACCCTTCCCAAATTCCTACACTTCCCAAATGTAAGTGTGCAGTATCCTGTCAAGGGCCTTCTCCTGGTCCAGGCTGATGAGGCAAATGTCCACCCCACTGTCCTACAGGTAGTTGATCATTTTTGTGAGGAGTGTGAGTGTCTCAAAGATCATCCAATACAGCACAAGTTTAGTCAGGGTGAATCACTGATCCCAGAGCAGGCCTGACCCAGTTGGTGATAACCTTAGACAGGACTTAGTAGTCTGCATTCAGCAGTGAAATTGATCAGCACTTTCTAATTTTCTCCCTCCCCCCCCCTTCTGCTTGTGGACAAGGGTGATGATGCCTTTTCTTATGGATTCACATATGCTACCTGACAGAAGCATACTCTAGTACATCTCCAGCAGGTCCTGTCCAATCAAGGCCCACAGAGCTGAATACAACTCAGGTGCCAAGCTGTTGCTGCCAGGAGTTTTATTCCTCCACAGCCCCCTGACCGGTGCTGTTAGTAGTCAACTTGACCAGGATCAGACACATGAAGCCATCTTCTGAATAGCCCACACCCTATAACCTCTTACTTTCTTTAATTTTTTTATACCTAGAAGCGCTCTTAAATGTGACCAAACTTCTTTCACCCATCACCAAATCGCTCTGACTTTTGTTTTTGCTCTTCATCTATTAATCACCATCAGTAAATTATCCATGCAACCAGTTGAATATTTATATACAAAGCCCATTACAAGCAATACAAACCATCAAAGTGAGGGAGGGTTAGGGATAACAGTAAGGGCTAAATCAAAATGGAGTTGGAATGGAAAATAAAGCACTACTGCCCCACAATGCCCATCTCTGTCTAAAGGCATTGAGAGAATTGATGGATGCTGTGTGCTGCCTCCTCCAGTGACACCCGGGGAAGAACATAACCACGGACCTACCACTGGTTACATCTCCTTCCACACATCATCAGTTCCATCTGCTCCCCCCTTTATATTTACCTAGTCAATTAACCCCAGTCATCTCCTTAACTATTAGCTATTTCAACAGATTACTACTGGGAGCTCTTCTGGTGTATTGGAACATCCATTGAAGGTCTGGGTTCAAATCTTACCTGCCCCAGAGAAGTGTCATAATGGGTCCAAACAGTTTAATTTAGAAAGACCATATTACTCTCTTCTCCTTAAAGAGCACTTATTAGAGACATACAAATGTCTGTGTCTTATAATACAACCAATCAGAACCAAAATTAATTATTTTCATATCCCATATAATAGTCAAGCATCAGTGTTCCCACTTTTCTCTTTACTGAATAGAAAGCGGCACGGTGGGCGGCACGGTAGCACAGTGGTTAGCACTGCTGCCTCACAGCGCCAGAGACCGGGTTCAATTCCTGCCTCAGGTGACTGACTGTGTGGAGTTTGCACGTTCTCCCCGTGTCTGCGTGGGTTTCCTCCGGGTGCTCCGTAAGGGGTAAATGTAGGGGTATGGGTGGGTTGCGCTTCGGTGGGTCGGTGTGGACTTGTTGGGCCGAAGGGCCTGTTTCCACACTGTAATGCAATCTGTAATGTAAAAGCTCGATCACAAAATTATCCAAACAAAAATTGATTTCTTTTCATGTTCTTGTAAGTCATATTACCAAACATCCCTCTTTAATGATCTCCAAAACTATTCTGAAAGCAAACACCTTTTGTTGTGAAACAATTTCATTCAGAAAGTTAGGAGGTATGGGATACAGGGAAATTTGGCTGCCTGGATACAGAATTGGCTGGCCAAAAGAAGACAACGAGTGGTAGTGATGGAAAGTATTTCACCTGGACGTTGGTAACCAGCGGTGTCTCGCAGAGATCTGTTCTTGGACTGCTGCTCTTTGTAGTTTTTATAAATTACTTGGATGAAGAGGTGGAGGGGTGGTTTAGTAAGTTTGCTGATGACGCAAAGGTCGGTGGTGTTGTTGATAATATCGAGGGCTGTTGCAGGCTACAACAAGACATTGTCAGGATGCAGAGCTGGGCTGAGAATTGACAGATGGAATGGAGGGTTTGTCTTGTGAAGAGAGGTTGAGTGAGCTAGGTCTTTTCACACTGGGGAGAAAAAGAAAGAGAGGTGACATGGTGGAGGTGTACAAGGCAGAGGCATAGAGTAGTTAGCCAGAGACCTTTCCCCAGGGCAGAAATGGCTGTCACGAGGGGTCATAATTTTAAGGTGATTGTAGGGAGGTATAAGGGAGATGTCAGAGGTAGGTTCTTTTCACAGAGAGTGGTGGATGCATGGAATGCATTGCCAGCTGTCGTAGTAGAGTCAGAGACATTAGGGACATTTAAGCGACTGCTGGACAAGCACGTGGATGACAGTAAATCGATGGGTGTGTAGGTTAGGTTGATCTTAGATTAAGATAAGTGCTCAGCACAACATTGTGGGCCAAAGGGCCTGTACTGTGCTGTACTATTCATTGTTCTATGTTCTAATCAGACATATAGTAACTTGCATCTACCTATTTTGGGAATCACTTTTCTTTCTATCCTTTATGGTAGCAAAGGCAGTGATCACCCTTTCTCAACAGCACCCTTTGTTGAAGGCACATTGTCCCTAAGAAAATGGACATTCATATAATATCCTAGAGAGTAATTTCTCCGAATGCCCCTCGTAGGGATTTTCTTTCTAATACCACATAATTAAATCTCTGTATCACCACTTCTACCAGCATCATGGTTTCAGCATATAGGGTACTTTTAACTACCTTTAATTCCCATCCTTCCCAGGCTTGCAGAGATTGATTATTCCTTCTTATGAAAATATGCTGAACCCTTCTGTACTTGGATAGCTATCCAGAAGAGTAGCATATGAAACATCACTAATAAGGAGTCATTTCATTTTTTTCTGGGTTAACCCAGACTAGAAACTTGAGTTTG
>NC_057712.1:55222594-55227485 GCF_004010195.1 Chiloscyllium plagiosum
ACAGACTTAAGACACTCTACACTCAGTACACACACACACATACACTTGCTCACATTCACAACATTGGGGAGACAGAACGCCTACTTGCAGAATGCTTCAGAGAACATTTCCAGAGCATCCACATCAAACAATCCCACCAACCAGTGGCCGAACACTTCAACTCCCCCTCCCGCCCTGCTGAGCACATGCAGGTCCTGGGCCTCCTCCATCACCAAATCCTAACCACCCGACGCCTGAAGGAAGAACGCCTCATCTTCAGCCTTTGGACTCTCCAGCCACATGGAATCAATGTGGATTTCACCAATTTCCTCATCTGCTCTCCCCCCACCTGATCCCAGATCCAGCCTTCCAACTCTGCACTGCCCTTATGATCTGTCCTACCTGTTCATCCTTCTTCCCACCGATCCACTCCAACCTCCTCTCTGACCAATCACCATTACCTCAAAGTCCATCCACCTCAGCTACCTTCCCCCAGCCCCACACTCCTCCTATTTATCTCTCCACCCCTTGCCTCAGAAGCCTCATTCCTGATAAAGGGCTTTTGCCTGAAACATCGATTCTCCTGTTCCTCGGCTGCTGCCTGATCTGCTGTGCTTTTCCAGCACCACACTCTTGATTCTGATCTTCAACATCTGCAGCCCTCACTTTCTCCTGTGCATATACAATAATCTAGAGGTGCTCATTTGTGCTCAGCCTGTGCAGAAATTTCCAGATTGCTGCATGACTGTGGAGCCACACTGTTTTCATGAAATAATAGTGAGTTTTGAGAAGATTTGTAGCTCAAGCTGAAATTCTAGATGTAGGTTTGCTCGCTGAGCTGGCGGTTTAATTTTCAGACATTTAGTCACTATACTATACTAGGTAACATCTTCAGTGAGACTCCGGACTAAGCATTGCTGATGATTGATGCTTTCTGTTTAAATGTTTGGGTTTCTTTGGGTCGGTGATGTAATTTCCTGTGGTAATGTCATTTCCTATGGTGATGTCATTTCCCGTTCTTTTTCTCGGGGGGTGGGTAAATCAGGTCCAAAGTCAATGTGTTTGTTGATAGAGTTCCAGTTGGAATGCTATGTTTCTAGGAATTCTTGTGCATGTCTCTGTTTGGCTTGTCCTAGGATGGATGTGTTGTCCCAGTCAAAGTGGTGACCTTCTTCATCTGTATGTAAGGATATTAGTGAGAGAGGGTCATGTCATTTTATGGCTAGTTGGTGTTCATGTATCCTGGTGGCTAGTTTTCTGTCTATTTATCCAATGTAGTGTTTGTTACAGTACTTGCACAGTATTTTGTAAATGGCATTAGTTTTGCTTCTTGTCTGTTTAGGGTCTTTCAAGTTCATTAGCTGTTGTTTTAGTGTATTGATGGGTTTGTGGGCTACCACGATGCCAAGGGGTTTGAGTAGTCTGGCAGTCATTTCCGAGATGTCTTCGATATAGGGGAGAGTGGCTAGGGTTTCTGGACGGGTTTTGTTTGGGTTTATTGCTGAGAGATCTGTAGACTGTGTTCATTGGGTATCTATGAGGAAGGACACCACTTCGACTGGGACAACACATCCATCCTAGGACAAGCCAAATAGAGGCATGCATGAGAATTCCTAGAAGCATGGCATTCCAGCCGGAATTCTATCAACAAGCACATTGACTTTGACCCGATTTACCACCCCCTGAGAAAAAGAACTGGAAATGACATCACCACAGGACATTACATCACCAACCCAAAGAAACCCAAACATATAAATAGAAAGCAGGAATCATCAGCAACGCTTTGTATGGTGATGAAACATCTGAAAATTAACCTTCCAGCTCAGCAAAAAAACCTATATCCTTAATGAAATATTAATTTACAAACAATCTGATGAAGTCATTGCTTGGGGGATTCTGCTTTGTGAAAAGTCATTGATCTGCTTTCCAAGAAGCAAACAGTTTAGATTAGTATGGAGTTAAGTTTTATTCATTTAGTGCAAAATTTTTGATTTGGCTGATGGAAATGTTTGGAAATTTACTAAATTGTGCAAATAAGAATTCCTTGTTTTGAGTTAGCTAATTTCAACAAGAGTTATGGCACTTAAAGAAAAAAAAATCAACTCCTCATTCCAACTCTAAACCTCTGCTGAAAAGTGTGTGAATGTGTGTGACTCACAAGTACAGTGAACACTTACGCGAGGTACCATATGGCTGCTGGCATCTATGGTGCCACACCTCAATGTTAAAAGAGATGAAAAAATTGGCAAAGAATATTTGTTCAGATTTTGCCTATGGCTGTATTACAACTCAATGCTGTAAAGTATCACATACAATACTTATATTTGCCTGACAGCATAAGGTTTAGGAATGAAAGCAAAAATTAAAATAAAGCACCGATCATAAGATGCCTTTCCAGTCAAACATACATGTACAGATGTGTGAAGAGAAAAACCTGTCGTGAGCAAGCACTTGGCAGTAAACTAATTTTATTACCATCTGCCTGTCAATAGAACAATTTACAGACACCTGTCAGTAGCATCTGCTAAGTCAACCACTTCAAAGAGGGTGATGTCACACTTAACAGACATGGTTCTGTAAAGCTTGGGGATTTTTTCAGTTTATATGACAGAACTGGTCACGTGCTATTTGCCCAGATATGTTCATAGACAATGTTTTTCTTCTGTTCACAAATATTCAGAAATGTATGTAATACTTAGTTTTTGGCTTTATTCTTTACATTTTTTGAGTTCTTCATCACTATTTCTCAACTTGAACTTGATGGTGGAGAGCATGAGAGAGGTCTGAATTTTATGGTAAAGATAGCTTTATAAAGACTGCAAGATATCAATGAATTAAAGTTATGTGTTTATTTCAAATTAAGAAACTACTGTCATTAATAATATACTTTAAATTATTACAAAATCAGAAACTTTTAAACACACCTTAATAGCCTCACAGACACTGGAAGCTTTCAATATATTTCATTTCCTGCCCTTCTAATGTATATATTACAAGGTCCCATAAACTGATTTTGGTTTTCTACATTAAAATGTATGAGGAGAAAGTGAGGTCTGCAGATGCTGGAGATCAGAGCTGAAAATATGTTGCTGGAAAAGCGCAGCAGGTCAGGCAGCATCCAGGGAACAGGAGAATCGACGTTTCGGGCATAAGCCCTTCTTCAGGAATTCCTGAAGAAGGGCTTATGCCCGAAACGTCGATTCTCCTGTTCCCTGGATGCTGCCTGACCTACTGCGCTTTTCCAGCAACACATTTTCAGCTACATTAAAATGTATTTTAGTACCATCTTTCTTTTGGTATTGTTTGGTATTAATCTTCCCAACCCCATATTTTCCAAGGCATCTGCATTTCTGTCTTCCCTCATGAATCTAAAACAATATCTTTCTAATTGTTCTGCTGCGATCTAGATATAACATGACCCTTCCAGGTGTTTTTCAGTGTACAGTGTAGTGGCATGTAAGATAGATCAGGATAGTATCACAAAGATAGATAAGATACCACCTTCTCACACCAACTGAGCTCAACTCCATCATACAGAAGTTTGATGGGCACTGAAATTGGCAGCGTGCCTAACATATGTAAAAAGGTAAAGGACAATCGAGTTAGCTAAAAGCTTAGTTGACCCTGCTAATACGTTACCGAAATTTGGCATGGGTAAGCAGGTGAGAATGGGATTCCCATTTTTTAAGAGGTTTAATAAATTACAGGAAGAAAGGATCAAGTGCCATCTTCAAGGGGTACCATTTGTACATCGAAACATCCACACTGAAGATAGTAGCCTCACTTCTTTCTCATTAATTTCACTGAGCCCCATGCCAAGCTTTCTAAACCCTCCATAACCCAATACTCCAGTCTTTGCTCACTCCAGGATTCATGCTGTCCTATTTGTGGGCTGCTTGCAGTCCTGGCAGTGCACACTGCTGAGCTAGCAACACTGTGGTACTCCTGGATATTCCAGCCAATCAGAAAGCAGCTCTTGTGAATACGACTCCACTTCAATGAGGGACAGAAATCTCACAATGAGACAATTCAGTCTGCCCACAGAGAATTACAGCTGCGAGGCAGGGTCCTTTCTTCTTTCTGAAACATTGGCTCACCATCAAACTTCCATCTTGGGGATGGGAGATCGAACATCCTACCTCTGCCAGTTCTTCATCTCTTTCCTTTTCATAGAATCCCTACCATGTAGAAACAGGCCATTTGGCCAAACAAGTCCACACTGACCCTCTGAAGAGTAACTCTCCCAGACCCATTACTCTATATTTCCCCTGACTAATGCATCTAACCTACATATCCCTGAACACCATGGGAAATTCAGTACATTCAATTCACCTAACCTGCATGTTTGGACTGTGGGAGAAAACCGGAACACCTGGAGGAAACCCATACAGACACAGGGACAACTTGCAAACTCCACACAGTCGCCCGAGGTTGGAATCAAACCTGGGTCCCTGGTGCTGTGAGGCGATAGTTCCAACCACTGTGCCATCACTATCAAACCAGCAGCCTGGGGGAGCTGTGGTAGTTTGGCACACCGATCTCTACACTGCTGAAGCCAGGTGTCAACTGATCAGACTCGTCTTCCTACTGCCCCCTTGACCATGACCTCACCTTCCATTACCAAACCATCATCCCCCAGACCATCCACAACCTCATCACCTCTAGGGATCTTCCATGCACAGCCTCCAACCTCATAATCCGAGAACTCCACACTGCCTGATTCTACCTCCTACTGAAGATTCACAAGCCTGACATAGACAATAGACAATAGGTGCAGGAGTAGGCCATTTAGCCCTTCGAGCCTGCACCGCCATTCAATATAATCATGGCTAATCATTCCTAATCAGTATCCTGTTCCTGCCTTATCTCCATAACCCTTGATTCCACTATCTTTGAGAGCTCTATCCAACTC
>NC_057712.1:55230303-55264792 GCF_004010195.1 Chiloscyllium plagiosum
ATAACACGTGTATCCTTGTATATTCATTTCCCAGGCCCTGTCCATTTGAAGCCACGTCTCAGTTATCCCCACAATATCGTATCTGCCAATTTCCAAAAGAGCCTCAAGCTCATCCATCTTATGTCTAATGCTTCGTGCATTCATGTATAGTATTTTTAATTTGTTACTGCTCTCACCCTTCCCATCAACCCTTATTTCACTCAACCTTACAGCATGATGCCTTTCCGAGTTTTCTGCCTCATTAATACAGACATCCCCAGTTGACTCTTTGTCTCAGCCTCCTCCTGTCCCACTGAACTCTGCATACCTTGACACCATTCGGTCCCCCTTAGTCCAGGAATTCCCCACCAACGTTTGAGACACCACCCATGCCCTTCATCTCCTCCAAGACTTTAGTTTCCCCAGCTCCCTACGCCTTATCTCCACCATTGACATCCAGTCCCTGTACACATCTATCAGCCATAACGAAGGCCTCCAAGCCCTCTGTTTCTTCCTTTCTCGCAATCTCAACCTGTACCCTTCCACTGACACCCTCATCCGCCTGGCTGAACTGGTCTTCACCCTCAACAACTTCTCCTTCCACCGGCACCCTCATCCGCCTGGCTGAACTGGTCTTCACCCTCAACAACTTCTCCTTCCAATCATCCCATTTCCTCAAACCAAAGGGGTAGCCATGGGCACCTGCATGGGCCCCAGCTATGACTGCCTCTTCATCTAGTATGTAGAACAGTCCATCTGCTACAGCTACACTGACACCATCTGCCACCATTTCCTCCATTACATTGATGACTGTGTTGGTGCTACCTCATTTCCCACGAGGAGGTTGAACAGTTCATCAACTTCACTAACACCTTTCACCCCAATCTCAACTTCATCTTTCCACATCGGACACCTCCCTCCCCTTCCTGGACCTCTCCATCTCCATCTCCAGTAACTGACTAACCATCTTCTACAAACTCACAGACTCCCACAGCTACCTGGACTACACCTCCTGCCACCTGTAAAAATGCCATCTCTTATTTCTAATTCCTCCGCCGCATTTATTTCTAGGGTGACCAATTCCACCATAGAAAATCCCAAATGGCCTCCTTCTTCACAGACTGCAATTTCCCCTCCCATGTGGTCGACAATGCCCTCCAGCGTATCTCCTCTATTTCCTGCAGCTTTGCCCTTGAATGCCACCCCATCCCAAAGCAACAGGGACAGAACCCTCTTATCCTCACCTTCCACCCCACCAACCTCCAGATACATCGCATCAACCTCCACCACTTCTGCCACCCACAAACAGATCCCACCACGAGAGATATATTCCCATCCCCACCCCTATCAGCATTTTGGAGAGACCATTCCCTCCGCGACTCCCTTGTCAGATCCATGCGCCCCCATCAGCCCCACCCCACTCCTGGCATTTTCCCCTGCCACTGCAAGAAGTGCAAAATATGCACCTATATCTTCCCCCTCACCTTCGTCCAAGGCCCCAAAAGATCTTTCCACATCCAACCGAAATTTCCCTGTACTTCCACAAAGGTCATCTTCTGCAACCGTTGCACCCAATGTGGTTTCCTATACAATCGGGAAGACAGGACGCCAACTTGAGGATCGTTTCAGAGAACATTTCTGGTCCACCCACACCAACCAACCCCACCGCCCTGTGAATGAACACTTCCCTCCCCGTCCCACTCCACAAAGGACATGCAGGTCCTGGGCCACATCCACCGCCAAACCCCAACGACCCGATGCCTGGAGGAAGAACACCCCATCTTCTGCTTTAGGACCCTGCAACCACACAGGATAAATGTTGATTTCGTGAGTGTCCTCATTTCCCCGCACCCCCATCTTATCCTAGTCCCAAGCCTCCAACTCGGCATAGCCCTCTGGACCTGTCCATCACTTCCCCCTCTGACCTATCACCTTCTCCCCTACCTCCATCCACCTGTCGCTTTGTCAGCTACCTTCCCCCCAATCCCACACCCCCTCCCATTTATCTCTCAGCCCCGGCCCACAAGCCTCCTTCCTGAAGAAGGGTTTATACTTGAAACATCAATTTTCCTACTCCTCGGATGCTGCCTGACCCAGCAACACACTCTCAACTCTGGAAAGATAAAATCCCATACCATAACCACCCTATTGTTCTTAGAGATAACTGAAATCTCCTTACAAATTTGTTTCTCAATTTCCCTTTGAATATTAGGGGGTCTATAATACAATCCCAATAAGGTGATCATCCCTTTCTTACTTCTCAGTTCTACCCAAATAACTTCTCTGGATGTATTTCTGGGAATATCCTCCCTCAGCACAGCTGTGATGTTATCCCTTACCAAAAACACCACTCCACCTCCTCTCTTGCCTCCCTTTCTGTCCTTCCTGTAGCATTTGTATCCTGGAACATTAAGCTGCCCGTCCTGCCCATCTGTGAGCCATGTTTCTGCAATTGCTATGATATCCCAGTCCCATTTTCCTAACCATGCCCTGAATTCATCTGCCTTCCCTGTTAGGCATCTTACATTGAAATGAATGCAGCTTAGTTTATCATTCCTACCTTGTTCTCTGCTTTGTCACTGATTGTTTGACTCACTTCTGTTCTCAATTGTACCAGTCTCAGATTGATCTCTTTCCTCACTATCTCCCTGGGTCCCAATCCCCCCACCTTACTAGTTTAAATCCTCACGAGTAGCTGTCGCAAATCTTCCTGCTAGTATATTAGTCCCTTCCAATTCAGATGCAATCCGTCCTTCTTGTTCAGG
Organism: Chiloscyllium plagiosum; assembly: GCF_004010195.1. Lineage (NCBI taxonomy): Eukaryota > Metazoa > Chordata > Chondrichthyes > Orectolobiformes > Hemiscylliidae > Chiloscyllium > Chiloscyllium plagiosum. The sequence continues at coordinate 55,233,048 of NC_057712.1, forward strand.
TCACTTCTACCCCAGAAGAAATTGCAATTATCCAAAAATGTGAATCCTTCTCCCATACACCAGCTCCTAGGCCCTACTCTATTCTATTCCTACCCTCACTAGTTCGCAGCACCAGGAGTAATCCAGATACTACTACTCTCATGGAACTCCTTTTTAAATTCCTGCCTAACTCTTTGTATTCTCCCTTCAGAATCTCATCCTTTTTCCTTCCTGTGTCATTGGTTCCAATGTGTACAATGACCTCTTGCTGACCCCTCCCCCCCTTGAGAACATTCTGCACCCTCTCTGAGGCATCCTTGATCCTGGCACCAGGGAGTCAACACACCATTCTGATTTTTCACTGCTGTCCACAGAAACCTCTGTCTGTGCCTTGGACTAGAGACTCCCCTAACACAATCGATCTCTTGGAACCCAATGTACCCCTCATTGCATTAGAGCCAGTCTCAATAGCAGAAACTTGGCTGTTCATGCTACATTCTCCTGAGAATCCATCACTCCTTACATTTTCCAAAAAATCATATTGTTTGAAATGGGGATAGCCACTCCTGCACTACCTGCCTACCTCTCTTACCCTTCTTGGAGTTAACACAACTATGTGACAGTATCTGTGAGTTTTCCCCCTTCCTATAGCTGCCATCCATCACATCCCCTTGCTCTTCTAAATTCCTCATTGCCTGTAACTGTCGCACCAACTGATCCATTTGAAATCTTGCATTCTCCAACATTTCTGGTATCTGATTTGCATCCTCTTTTGTGAAAACAGGACCAAAGTATATATTCAGTTGCTCAGCCATTTCTTTGTCCCCTATTATACATTCCCCTGTTTCTGTCTGTAGAGAACCTACATTTGGCTTCACAAATCTCTTTCTCTTCACATCATATAGAAACTCTTACTGTCAGGCTGCCTGTCTACTTGGATTTCAGCATCTGCAGTTTTTGTCTTTATGTCCCCTGCAATCTTACTTTCGTACTGTAGTTTCTCCTTCTTAATCAATCCCTTCATCCTTCTTTGATGAATTCTAAACTGCTCCCAATCCTCAGATCTATTATGTTCTTGGCCAATCTATGTGCTTCTCCCTTGGATCAGATACTATCTCTAATTTCCTTTATAATCCATGGATTGGCCCTCTTACCCATTTTGCTTTTGTGCTGCACAGGAATAAACAGTTGTTGCAGTTCCCCTGTGTGCTCCTTGAACGTTTGCCATTGCCTGTCTACTGTTGTCCGTTTAAGTAACTTTCCCCAACCTATTGAGGCCAAATCACTCCTCGTATCTTCATAGTTACCTTTATTAAATTCAACACTCTTGTCTCCGAATCAACTATCTGACTTTCCATCTTGATAAAAAAAATTCTATCATGTCGTGAATCACAAAGGCTGGAAACTGAGCAGGGCCATTTGAAATTTGTGTTGACTTCAGGTAGACTCTATGTTCACTGTTCCAAGGATCTTAATTGACACGGAAGTCAAAAATGTATGAGGTAAACCCAAGCACTTGTGAAATGTCGATAAGATCTGTTCAGTTTTCAAGATTTGAAGTCTTCTAAATTCCTAGTACTCTAAACATGAAGCTTTCTCGAAAATACCCTCTACTGGTCTATGTGATTGACCATCTAGTGTAAATTAGAAATAAAGACATACGTCTTTTCTAAAAGATTGCACAAGGAGAATGGGCTGTTTGGAGGCATGGGGTGGCATTGTAGGGTTATGAAATGAGGCTCATAGCATTTTACAGACCTTGAGCAAAGTCCCAGAGAACCAAAGTTTTGCTTTTTATTTATTAATGAAATGTAGTTGTCAATGGCTTGGCCAGCATTTATTGCCCATATCTAATTGCCTAAAGGGTAATCAAGTCATATTGTTGTGTCACATGTAGGCCATACCTAAGGATGGCAGAGTTCCTTCCTGCAAGGGCATGAATGAACCAGATGAGTTTTTATGACAGTCAGCAATGGTTACATGCTTGCCATTCAGCCAGATTTTTAATTCAATTTAAATTTTATCCATGATTTTATCCATGATTTGGAGATGCTAGTATTGGACTGGGGTGTACAAAGTTAAAAATCACACAACGCCAGGTTAGAGTCCAACAGGTTTAATTGGAAGCACTAGCTTTCGGAGCGTCGTTCCTTCATCAGGTGGTTGTGGAGTACACAATTGTAAGACAAAGAATTTATAGAAAAAATTTTAACTTTAGATTTTATCAGCTGTTATATAAGGATTTGAATCCCTGTTCCCCAGAACTTTATCGTGGAACCCTGGATTACTAGCACAGTAACATTACCATTGCACCACTGCTACAAATGGTGGATGCTTTAGGAGCTGATATCAACACTCATTCCACTCTGTGGCTGCTTATAATCAGAGGGCTCAACTCTATACCACCCCTTGGACTGAAAATTGGATCTAACTTTAAACTGGGGTAGATCTGCCAAGCCAGGAAATTTAACAATTTGAGCTGCTTATGAAAATCTAACATGAAATATTTTGTGAGCCATGTCACAGATTCTTAGAAGGAAAAGATTATTATTAATAAATAATCAAATGATGATAGTGTTGCTGATGTTGCAACTTGGTTTACCTGTCACTTCTATTGACAGGCTAAAGTCAAACAAGACTTCCAGTCTGCTTAAAATTAAGGAACTTGGGTAACAAAAACAAAGAAAATCTTCCTTTGAAAATGATTTTTCCACTCTTGACAGACTACCCAAAGTGATGCTGTTTATTATTGAAATTACAGAAAGCTTGAACAATGATGTGCCATTATCACCGCTAAATAAAGTGTTCTTTCATAAATGGAACATGTTGAAGGGACAGATGACAAATCCAAATCCAAATCCAAATCTGTAATTAAAAGTGTTTTAAATTTCAGAGTGTTTTGCATTTTTTTAAGTAAGCTGCCAAGTTGTTGGTGTGTGTGTGTGTCCTGCCTCCGTTGCACATCCAGATAAGAGGGAAGGGATGAAAACGGCAGAGGAAGGTGATGCTCAATGTGGGTATTTTTGTGTTGATTGGTCATGGCTTCACAATATGTGCCTGTCTTTATCAATGTTGAATGAATACACTGTGCACCTGTTTTGTTTTTGCAATATCGTGTGGGTGTGTATCCAGATGCTGGATTCTGTTGATTTCCGAACATTCAAATTTGGATCTAAAGTTAGTATTTATCTGAATAGTCATGCCTGTTTTTTGGCTCACAAAGAAGCAAGAAATAGCTGAAAAATCATAAATTTTAAAGGGGTTCAGAATTCTAAATCATTCCACCAAATATATAAAAATATATTCCATCTTCATCATGAAGCTAAGCATTTTACTCACTCTAATGAGGTTGTCATTATAACTCGAAAATCATAGAATCATAGAAACGCTATAATGTAGAAGCATCCATTCAGCCCATTGAGTCCACACCAACTCTCCAAATAGAAGCCCACCCAGACCCATCCCTGGACCCTATCCCTGTATCCCTGCATTTCCCATGGCTAATCCACCTAGCCTGCACATCCCTGAACACTATGGGCAACTTAGCATGGCCAATCCACTTAACCTGCACATCTTTGGACTGTGGGAGGAAACCGGAGGAAAACCACGCACACATGAGGAGAATGTGCAAACTCTACACAGACATTCGCCCAAGGGTGGAATTGAATGCAGATCAATGGCGCTGTGAAACATGAAATTGAGGAGGTACAGTAGCCGAGATCATACCTTGTTGATCATTACCTAATTAGTTTCTATCAATCCGTAAGAGTGATATCTTTTTATAAAACCTGACCATAATGTTTCAAAGAATTCTGCTATAAATGTTTTTATATCAGTAGGCTACTTTACTTTCAAAATGCAATTTTATTCATTTTTGATGTCAATGCTGACTGTAAAGGTAACTTAAATGCAATCCACTAAGTGTGATCACCAGAGTAGAATGGGCAAATCACTGGTGGAGAGAAGTGTTAGGTGATGCATTTTGACAAAGGGAATGGGGAGAGACAGGTATAATTTTACAGTTCTTAAAGCTGAGCAGAGAGAAAGACATGGGAATGCATGTGCACATGTCTTTGATGTAGACAAGATATAGTGAGAAGGCAGTTAGCAAATCATGAGGGATTTTGGACTACTTAAATAAAGCACTGAGTCAAAAAGCAGGAATGTTATTTTGAACCTGTAAAGCTGTAATTAGGCCCCAACCGGCGTATTGCATATAGTCCTGGTCACCAGTTTTAGAGAAGATGCGAAAGTCCTTGAATTGGACAGACTGGATTACTCCCCAGGGAGCTGGCATGGGTGTGATGGATTGAATAGCTACCTTCTCTGCAGTAAATAATGACCAACATTGCAGGGGAAATTATGAATGAGCAACAAATGCTGACCTTTGTGGCGATATTCACCTTCCATGGACAACTTTAACAATAAAATTCTGCACTTCAATCTAACTGACAACTGTACACTGGGGATGGGGCCAATTTGTTTTCATCCCAACTAATTTTTTCACTCCTGGTTCCTGAATGTAAGGGTTGGATTAAAACAAATCATTGGATGGTTTTTAATTACAATTTTCAAATATGATTATTAGGTTAACTTATCTCATTAGCATGTTTTGACTTTCTTTTTGTTTTGTAGTTCTGAATATTATTACTTGTTTGATTCAATCAATCCAATTCAGCAACACACTGATTCCTTTTAAACAGTTGAGACTTTGTTATTGTCTTCCTGTTGACTTGTTGCCTGTTCCTGTGAAGCAACTGTAAAAAATATTGCCTTGATTGGTCAGCTTATTTGCAGTAATTGTACATGACATACTTTTAATCAACTGCAGTAGTTTTGCTTATAGTTGCTACTAAATGTTGTATTTGCAATTGTGAAGTAGGCCATCAAAGTTTGCAAGGTTCATTGTTCAACTGGTAATTCATTGTTTGAAAGGTTCTAATTGTTGCCTGGCAGTTCAATCAATGATCTGGTATTAACAATGCGCACAGATTAATTCCCATCTTGTGCAAGGAGGGAATTTTGCTACACTTAGGACTTTTGAGTCCTTCGCGTTTTAATGAAAAAATGTCATCATTATTACTCTTGATGCCTAGTCCATCAGTTTGCTGGGAAAATACAGCAGAATTGGATAAGAGGTGAGGATGGGGTTCAGTGATACAACTATGATGAAAGGACATCAAACTGAAATGTTAACTCTGTCTCCATCCACAGATACTGCTTAACTTGCTGAGGATTTCTACCATTTTCTGATTGTACAAGAAAGGTTCTGAAGAACAATCAACTTTGACTCAAAATATTAACTGTTTTCTCTCCTCAGATTCTGCAAGACATGCTAAGTTTCTCTATCACTTCTGGCCTTTCTTTCAGATCTCTATCATCCACAGTACTTTGCTTTTATTTTCCCTTTATAATTTTGATTTTCAGCAATTGCATTTTTTTTTGGTTTTGAAATAAGCTATCAATTTGGGATAGTTATTGGAAGGCAGTTGTTGTTGAGGAAACTGCTCCTGAACAAGAACCTTCAGAAGAAAACAGGTAAACTTAGTTTGGGGTTGCAAAATGGATGATTATGAGATTGGGCTGTTCATTTTACTTTGTGTCTTCTTTCCTTTCTCATTGTCACCCATTTCTTTGCTGTCACTCTACTCCAAATTTACACAAAATGGCAGAAAAATGGAGGGAAGAAAGCAAGTGTATATGACAACCAATACAGTTGTGTTCATGCTTTACAAATCAGTTGAGAACTTTATTTAGCACTTAAAGTAGATTTTAAGGTACTGTTTTACAGCTTCATAAAATGTGTATATAAATATATTTTTCTGTCATATTATAATTAAATTTTTAATCACTCTTCAAAGAGCAAATTGGTTGATTATGTTGTCCTTGGTTTTTTTTTCAGAGAGGTTGTATAAGACACAGACTCCAAAAAGTCTAAGTCGAAGGGTTTTATGGCCAATTTGATTATAGCTAACAGATGCTGCCTCAGGCAACAGGCTTTCAAGTTTTTGAAAATAATTCTTGTATAATGAAGAGAGAGTAGCCAGTTCTTCCAGCTCAGCTTTTCTCTTGTTGGTTTGATTTTTAACGGGAGAGTTGTAAAAGCTGCTGGACCCAAAAAAGCAGGACCAGGCTGGCACTCTCTCCTTGACTTTTCTCCTATAAGACTCTACATGTGATGTTTGTGCCAAGGAGTGTTCATGGGGATTGTTGCAAGTATTGGGAACAGCATCATTAAGTTGGGATAATCTGTTGGGCTTTCGGATGGATTAAGTTATTCTGTATTCTGTTCTCTTTTGTTTGTGTTCCATTCGGTAATCTTGTAAATAAACTCTATTTTGTTTAAAACGAAATGGTTTGACCAGCAGCATCTCTCCTGGAATATCCACATTAGACCTGCTTAAAACAATTAGCAAATTTCAGGTCTGGGCTACCTTCTTGAAATGCTTTGAGGGGGGGTCTGGCCTGGTTCATAACCGGATAAATATGTTCTTCATGGGTGTGTTTGTAATAGTTCTTTGAAAATTAATGACCTATAAAAGTTAATTTAATATCTCATTTATAACCTTGTAAAATTGTTCCATACTTCCTTCTCATGCAATGATTCATGAAACTTCTACATGGCTAAAAACGTAAGCAACTGTTAAAGATAGCAAAAGTCTTAAAAATGTATCAGCTACATGATCTTTGGTCTTACTACAAGTAGCAATGTAGATATTTTAACTGGTACTTTTCGTTTCATAACAATGCATTTCTTCTTTGGAGCATTATTAAAACAAACTATGACACAGCTCTACATAATGAAATATTAAGTCAGGTGACCCAAAGCTTGGTTAAAGAAGTAGGTTTTAGGGAGTGATCTGAGAAAGGAAAGTGAGATAGAGAGGCAGAGACTGTAAGAAGAAAATTCTAGATTTAGAGGGCATTTAATTGTATGTCAAACAAGTTGCCTTGATTCTGCATAAAAATGGTGAACTATTTATTGATTGTTTTCATGTCATTTATTACATAGTTTGGATTTGAGCTGGTTGCATGAAGGTTTTGGTCAGCATTTTTGCAGAGGTTTATCTTGTATTTCTGTAGTCATGGCTCTTAAAAAATACAGACTAAGAGAAAGAATTATTGGAGGCTAATAAGAATGTATTTATATTAGGAGATTTGTACAAACATCCAGCAAACAGTTGTACATTACCCTTTATGTTTAGAATATCAGAGATTTTATATTTTTCTCTTTATATTAGTGGAAACATCCATAGCATAGAAAAAACCTTTTGGGTTTCAATTTGGGGGTTTTGCAGAAGTTTTGGCTGAAGCCGGAAATGTAAGACAGTTACTACTGAAGAAGGGATTTGGATTAAAACTGAAAAAAAAATTCTCGGTGCAAATAGTTTCATTTCAAATTTACAGACCATTGTTGTTTGGATCATGAAGGATATTTTGAATCTGAGAAAGTCTATGTTTAGTGGTATAAAGGCTGAAGGAAGATGTCTTCAAATTCTCAAGGGCGGGGAATCAAAGCCACAGCTAAGACAAAAACCCATTGGTGATACAATGTGGAAGGAAGTGCTTTTGGGAAGTGGTCTAAGCTCTGCAGTCCTGTCACATTCAACAATTAAACAACTCACAGGATGAGGAGGATAACCACAAATATCCCCACTCTCAATGATTGAAGAGCCCAGTACAACAGATAAGGCTGAAAGATTTGCCTCCTCCAGTGGTCCTAGCATTTCAGATACCAGTCTTCAGCCAATTGGATTCATTCTATATGATATCAAGAAACGGTTGGAGACACTGGATACTGCAAAAGCTGACAATAGTACTGAAGGCTTGTGCTCCACGATTTGCCACTCCCTGAGCCAAGCTATTACAATACTAGCATCCACCTGCCAATGTGCAAAAGTGCCCAGGTATGTCCTGTTCATAAAAAGCTGGACAATTTCCAACCCAGCCAATTACTGCCCAGTCAGTCTACTCCTAATCATTAGTGAAGTATTGAAAGGCGTCATCAGCAGTGCTATCAAGCAGGCCCTGCTCAGTGATGAAAAATGTGTTGTTGGAAAATCGCAGCAGGTCAGGCAGCATCCAAAGAGCAGGAGAATTGACGTTTCGGGCATAAGCCCTTCTTCAGGAAACTTATGCCCGAATCGGCGATTCTCTTGCTCCTTGGATGCTGCCTGACCTGCTGCACTTTCCCAGCAACACATTTTTCAGCTCTGATCTCCAGCATCTGCAGTCCTCACTTTCTCCCTGCTCAGTGATGCCCAGTTTGTGTTCCACCAGGGTCACTCAGCTCCAGATCTCATTACAGCCTTAGTTCAAACATGGACAAAAAAGTTGAATTCCAAATGTGAGGTGAGAGTGACATCAAGCTGCATTCAATTGAGTGAGGCCTAACAAAACTGGAATCAATGGCTATTAGGGGCAAACTCTCTGCTGGTTAGAATCATACCTGACATATAGGAAGATTGTCATGGTTCATGGAGTTCAGCTATCTCAGTTCCAGCACATCTCTGTGGGAGTTCCTCAAGGTAGTGTCCTCGGCCCAGCCATCTTCAACTGCTTCATAAACGATGTTCTCTCCATCATAAAGTGAGAAGTAGAAATGTTTACTGGTGAGTGCACAATGTTCAGCATCATTTGTGATTCCTCACATACTGAAGAAGTCCATGTTCAAGTGCAACAAGATCTGGATAATATCCACGCTTGGGCTGATAAGTGGAAAATAACATTTATGCCACACAAAAATCAGGGTATGACCATCCCCATTAAGTGACAATCTGATCATTGCCCCTTGACATTCAATCCTTTATTGAATCCCCCACTGTCACCATTCTGGGGGGGTTACCATTGACCGGATACTCAACTAGACTTGCCACATAAATACAGTGGCTACTAGAGTAGGTCAGAGGCTGGAGACTGTGTGGTGAATAACTCACCTGACTGCCCAAAACCTGTGCAAGTCAGGAGGGTGATGGAATGCTCCCCACTTGCCCACTTGCACGAATGGGTGCAGCTTGAACAACACTCAAGAAATTTGACACCATCCAGAACAAAGCAACCCATTTGATTTGCGCCACATCCACAAACATCCATTCCCTCCACCACCAACACTCAATGGCAACAGTGTGTACCATATATAAGATGTACTGCAGAAATTCAACAAAGATCCTCCAACATCACTTCCCAAACCCACAATCACTTCCATCTAGAAGGACAAAGGCAGCAGATTTGTGGGAATACCACCACCTGCAAGGCGCTCACTATTCTGACTTGGTAATATGTCACCATTCCTTCAGTGTCACTAGGCTAAAATCCTGGAATTGCCTCCCTACCAGCATTATGGGCCAACCATAGCAGGTGGACTGCAGTAATTTAAGAAGGCAGCTCATCACCATTTTCTCAAATGTATCTAGGGAGGAGTAATAAGTGCTGGCCACCCAGTGAAGCCCACATCTGATGAGTGAATTATAAAAAAGAGTTGGGATTGTAGTTAACTGTTATTTTGAAATCTTTAAATTCACCTTATATTTGAACAGCTTAATTTATCTTCTTTTCTCTTGCATAATAAACTTCTGTTTTATTGTTAAAACCAAATCTGCAACACTGTGTTTCAGTGAAAGGCTACCTTATTAAAATCAAAAAAGAACAAAATGTGATTTGTCAGCCAGATTTAAGCCTGGGATCTGACGTCTCCAACAATAACATAAACTGGCATCATAATGGAAGTCACATCCAGAATTTTTAGGAAATTGATCTTTCAAGAAATATTGGTGCATAGGAAACAATTCTAACTGGTACAAATCAGCAGAATGCTCTACTTATTTACATTTCTGTGAGCCACCTGATTCTTAAATGCTATATTTAACATGAATTCAAAGCAAATGGGTTCCAACATCACAAATCAGGGCAGGACTTAAACACATAATGGGAAGGTCCTGGGGAGTGTTGCTGAATAAAAAGACCTTGGAATAGAGCTTCATAGTTCCTTGAAAGTGAAGTTGCAGGTAGACAGGATAGTGAAGGTGGTGTTTGGAATGTTTGCCTTTATTGGTCAGTGTACTGAGTCCAGGAGTTAGAGGTCATGTGCAGCTGTACAGGACATTGGTTAGGTCACTTTTGGAAAATGTTGTGCAATTCTGGTCTCCCTGCTATAGGAAGGATGTTGTAAAACTTGCAAGGGTTCAGAAGGATATTGCCAGGGTTTGTGTTATAGGGAGAGGCTGGGGCTATTTTCCAAGGAATTTCAGAGGCTGAGGGGTGGCCATATAGAGGTTTATAAAATCATGAGGGACATGGATAGGGTAAATAGACAAGGTATTTTCCCTATCCATGGGTGGGTGAGTCCAAAGATAGCAGGCACAAGTTAGGGTGAAACAGGAAAGATTTAAAAGGGACCTAAAGGGCAACTTTTTCACGCAGAGAGTGGTGACCTATGGAACAAGCTGCCAGAGGAAGTAGTGGAGGCCAGGACAATGACAACATTTAAAAAGCATCTGGATAGGTATTTGAATAGAAAGCATTTCCATGCTGTATGACCTTATGACTTTAAATGTTGAAGGTGTTTACACAGATGTCATAACAATAACTGCAGATTATGGATGAGGCATTCTGGCCAGTTAGCACTGTGGGAGGAGGATATTATACTGGGTGAACACAGCTGGTGGAATGCTATCCTGCTGGATGAACACGGTAGGAAAACTTTGTTCAACAGATGGCAAGAACAGCCTATCCCTCTGGCTGAAATTGCTGAAGTTTGTTCTGACTTTATGAGTGATGTGGCTGTTATGGTTAAATGACTGGAAGAATAAGCAAGGTGTGATATTTGTAGTCATGTCAATTGTGTGAAAGGGAGGTGAAGCTATTTATTTTGGATGTAGTTGTGATTGAATTCAACTGATTGATCAGTGAGTGATGGGAATTGTAATATTTGAAGATGCATTGACTAATCTTGCTCACTCTTGAGGTTGTTGAGCTTAAAGTTCTACATTCTCAGGGTTATACTCCTAGTGTTGACTTCAACAAGCTGTCTGACTCATTACCCTGTCCTCATTTGTCTGCAGTACGTTGGTCTCCTCACAATTGAAGATGTCTCTCTTTCTGTCAAATTCCTGCCAAAAAGGTCCCCAGTGCTGTGCTGGAGAATCTTAGAGGCAACAATGAGGATTGCAGATGCTGAAATCCAGAGTTTAGATTAGAGTGGTGATGGAAAAGTGCAGCAGGTCAGGCAGCATCCGAGGAGCAGGAAAATCATATGAAGGGCTTTTGCCTGAAACGTCGATTTTCCTGCTCCTCGGATGCTGCCTGACCTGCTGTGCTTTTCCAGCACCACTCTAATCTAAACTCTGGAGAACCTTAGAGCTGACTGTCTGTATTGAGCCATTCCTGTTGCCAAGTCATTTCTCCAATAAATTTCAGCTTCTGCCCAAGCTAAATTGAACCTTATCAAACTCTTCCACCACCATGAAGAGTCTCTGACCAAGATTTGAAGAAATGGTAAAAATTTAGAAAACAGGGAAATTTCACACCAAATCGATTAACAATAGTACTTCATCAGAAATAGTTCACTCGGATTGAAGAAACCATTTTAGATGACAGAAAGAAAAAGAGAGAATAAAAGCAGCATGTGGTTTGTTGAAATAAAATATTACTTTTTTTCATCTCAGCATTTTCATACTTTGCAGGTTCAAAGCTGATGATAATGTTTGATAGTTCTAATAGTCTTTCAGCAAAAAGAAAAATTGTAAATATTTTCAAAACGTTGCTGTTTCGGTACTTGAGATAGGAGGCAAGTTTTGCTTAGTAGAGTTAAGTACAACGTGTAGCTATAATGCCACATAAGATATGAAAGTTTCTTCATTGCTTGGATCATGTGTAAGTTCAATTTTAATAATGGGAGTGCATTAATATTCTTGAGATTTATTTCGTTAACTTTGGACATCAAAACAAACTATGGTTTGCTACTTTAAGGTATGAATGAGTGATATTAAGTGCAGGTTGGCGTGGATTGTACAGATTGTCTTTTGAGGAAGCAGTCTTGATATGAAGGATGATCTCTTAACAATGGAGCAATAAGTAATTCAAACCATTAAGTCTGTTTTTGCTGATGTAACAGCTCTATCCTTTTATTCTGATTTCTATGTTCTTTTTCATATCTGATCATGATCTTATTTACCAATCAAGTATGCGGCTCACTTCAAGCAACTCAGTTATTTTAATACAAGTAACTGTCTAATTTTCATTCTTTGCTGCTGTTTTACATTGGCAAAGTCTTTAAAATGTTAAGTTGACCTCATTGTGCTAATGTACAAGAATTATAAAGAGGGCCTATTGTTAATTTCTATATCAAAATTGTTCTCTATATCTAATGAAGTCTGACTGTTACATGTCTTTGCAGGAATTGAACAAAAGTGGGTATGGTCAAATCACAACTGAGATCAGTGAGGCTCAAGTGTTCTACTTTGCCGAAGATTACCACCAGCAGTACTTGGATAAGAACCCAGGCGGTTATTGTGGATTAGGTGGTACTGGGGTATCTTGCCCAATTGGTATTCAGAATTAAGACAGGATACTGAGTTAGTGGCTAACATAGCACTAATTTGCCTTCATTGACCTGTTTCACAGACAATAGGGTAAAATTTTCATTTAATGGGACAAAATACTGGTAGGAGTGCATTGATCACCTGTTGCTCACTTGCTTGAAACCTAGCCTAATATTTTATATTTGCATTTAAATTTGTGTCAAGAAATCCGAATAAGCACAAAGTTGAATCAAAAGAAATAATAATTTTCCAGTGCTTGCTCTTTTAACATGCCTTAGGTGAGAATGTTAGAAATTCTAATTATGGAGGGTGAACTTCAAAATATTTTTTCATCTATAATCATATATCATATTTACTGGTTATCTTTATTTTCATATTCACTAACTTTGGTAAAAAAATTGTTATCCCACCAAAATGGAGAATATAGTGTATTTTCAGTATTAGTGAAAATAATTGATTTAGTATATACAATATTTTTGGGACAGCCATAACCATGAAAATAAAAAGCCTGCATTTCCAAATTTGTTACAAAGAGCTGGTAGATAAAGAACCAGGATAAAAATCTCACTTTTTCCATCAGAGTCATGATACGTATCAGAGATAAAATTGACTTGTAAAAAATCGCAGAAAATTAAATAGAAATTGTTCACTCTAAGTGGAATAATTTGAAAATTATGAAAATTTGAAAACTCCTAGATAATAAAAATAATTTGAATGCCTGTCAAACTGGAAAATGATAAAGTTTTGGCCTATTTTTCATGGGGCAGAAATGATACCAGGAAAGAGGCCACAGATTTATAAAACAGTTTTGCTGGTGATGCCTGCTTACTAGTGCTACCCACAAAGCAAGAAGTACCATATATACTTGTGTAAAAGTCAATCTTATGTCAACGTTGATCCCTTATTTTTGGCAAAAAGGTCTTGTATTTTCCATATATTTCGTGTAAATGTTGACCCTACTATATCGCATTGTAAACCTCTTACATAGAAACTGCACATTCCCGTTATCCCACTTAAACGAAACCACATTCATTCATTTATACTGGTAACTCTACTTATTGTTCTTTGTTTACTATATTGTGTCTCCATTCATTCATTCATACAAAACTCTACTTACCGTACTTGGTTTATTACAGCACGTTTTGATTCATTCATTCATTCAGACCAGGTCTAAGTACATCGGTACTTATCACACTGTGTTCACTTTACATCCAAAAAGTAATATCATTAAAAAATTAATTATTTTAATTGTGCCATTATATCTGAATAAAAGTGAGATATATTAGTACATATATCTTTAATTCTTTGACAAATGTGTTAATGTTGCTGAGGTTCATTACATTCGAGAGTAAATGGGAGGGAAACGGAAGAATTTGGCGGGAACGTTCAAGATGCTTGCACATTCAGAATTTAATAAATGTTTCATTTTAAGTGTGCCAATATACTAGGCCAGATTTGCACAGTGTGATTTTGCAGGATTTCAATGAATCTTTGACATGTTAAATTTTCGTACCGATGTGTATAAATAAAATTTACTCCCAGTAATTAGATTAGATTACATTACAGTGTGGAAACAGGCCCTTCGGCCCAACAAGTCCACACCGACCCGCCGAAGCGCAACCCACCCATACCCCTACATTTACCCCTTACCTAACACTACGGGCAATTTAGCATGGCCAGTTCACCTGGCCTGCACATCTTTGGACTGTGGGAGGAAACCGGAGCACCCGGAGGAAACCCACGCAGACACGGGGAGAACGTGCAAACTCCACACAGTCAGTCGCCTGAGGCGGGAATTGAACCCGGGTCTCTGGCGCTGTGAGGCAACAGTGCTAACCACTGTGCCACCGTGCCGCCCACGGTGCTTGTTTCTCTTGCTTTTAATCGTAATTACCTTTATCCGGTAATTCATTATGTTTTTCTTCTTTACCTAGGATTAGTTGAGCAATCAAACTGACTTCTGCTAATAATACAGTATTTTGAACTGCAGCTTGAATTTCAGCCCCTCAAAACTAGGGCCAGTGTAATAGTCTACCCTATAAATTGGATTTTTAAAAATCGTTTAAAAAATTTGACTTTTACACGAGTATATAAGGTAGTAAAATAAAGGTACATAAGTCAGAGTAGCAGCGTGCTTTGAATACTACTAAATTGGATAAGTCATATTGACTGGGGACGTTTCACACTTTGATTTCAGCACCAAGTGATAACATTTTGTGTCATATCTCTAAAGTTGATACATGTAGCTGAAGTATTCTCTTTCATGTTATGGGACTCTGTTAGATTTGAAATTTATATCAGTTTGTTCAGCTTTCTTCTCCGTATTACAACAATTTCCAATCATTGTATTTTAAACACGCCAATAAACATATAAAATTGTTGCCAAACGCATTTTTTTTGGCTTTGTTTGTTAACTGTCAATCTATCCTATGTGACATCTTATGTAATATTGTTTTATATTGCTTGTGCAGAAACATTCCAAGTCATAAAATAGCTTTGCAAAGATGTTAATTTCCAATTTGTGACCTTAACCTTCATTTATGCACACGAGTAACTTCATTAATTCTGACAATTACACAAATAATTAGACCCAATTCCAAACAACACCTTGAAGCTTGAATTTTAAAAAAAATCTTTCAAATAAAAAGCAAACCACAGCCAAATTATATTTGTTTTAGATTCTTGCTTCAGTGTAGACACCATCTCAGTTACTGAAAAGGACGTCCATCAAACTCAACGACTTGCAATAAGATTTATTCATTTTTGTCATATGAACTATTTTTAAGTGTTCTAATTTTAAAATTAGCACAAATCTATGGCACTAAAATTATATTTGTGTGCTTAAAATAAACAATCCATTGCTTGAGAAAAAATAGTAAAGGCAAGACACTCTGCACTTTAAATCATCACAATAAAGTTATTAGCTCATGTGTTGTTTACATCACTTCAATTGACTTTAAAGAAATGTTGGGAGTGAGATTCAAAGGTGATGGCCCCATTGATGTTGTCCTTCAGTCTATAAACCTTTGAGTACTTACGGTACAAGTAGTTGATTTTGACTATTATCAGTGGAGTTCATGCTCTACCCATATTCACTTTAAACCTTCAATTTGAATTCAAACTAATTTATTAGATGCCAGATTTTCATGAGAAGACATGCATGAACACACCAGGATAAGCACCCTTTAGAATATAATCAGTACCAATGCAGAATGTCTACTTCTTCATGGTTGAGATTCTTGCCTCTTGTTTGACACTGATGTATGGAGGTGAAAATTGGAAAGGCTATGATTTCATCTGAAACTCAAAGGTAGGAGTCAGTGGGAGAGGAGGAAGATTATCTGTTGGGTAGCTCGAGGTGGAAGAACATTTTGAACCATGATGTTTTAACATAGACAAGGTTTTCTGTGATTACTGTGTGACAAAATTAGAAATGCAAATGTAGAGGACAAGTGTGCAATTTCACGGTAAACAGCAGAGGAATTATTCCTTTTTGTAACCAGAGAGTCAGCTACAGAGGCTCACAATAACAGACTGCAGCATTACTGAAAAAACATTACCTCCTAAATTAATTATTTGAGCAAATTTTCAATAAGTATCACTAGCCGCATAATGACACCACGAGCCAAAATAATATAGCCTTTTTCCTAAAATATTTTGCAATAATGTCTCTTGACATAAAAGTCAAAGAAAAATTTCACTGCCCACATCGATGTTAATTGCTATCCCTATACAGCAGAACTCCAAATGAATGTTTTCAATTGATACAATGAATCTGTATTTCACCAAAATGCTGCTGTTTAAGAGAATTTGCATATCAGAAGTGGATATTGAACTCATATTTTGAGTTTTTCACCTTTATTCAGCAATTATTTTAAAATACCACAAAACAGAGGAGCAGAATTATGCTATTCGGTCCATCGAGTCTGCTCCACCATTCATAGATTCATACAGTGCAGAAAAGGCCTTTCGGCCCTTTGCATCTACACTGATAAAATAAGGTCTTCTCATCCCAATTTCCTGCATGATAAGGTTAGCATTGCTGCCTTACAGTGACAGGGACCTGGGTTCGATTCCAGCCTCGGGCGACTGTCTGTCTGGAATTGCACATACTCAGGATACTCTGGTTTCTTCCCACAATCCGAAGATGTGCAGGTCAGGTGACTGGGCAAAGCTAAATTGCCCATAGTGTTCAGGAGTGTGTAGGTTAGGTGCATTAATCAGGGGAAATGTAGAGTAATAGGTTAATGGGTTTGGGTGGGATACTCTTTGGAGGGTTGGTGTGGACTTGTTGAGCCAAATGGCCTGGTTCAACATTGTAGGGAGCTCTATGACTATTTGATAGACGAGAAGATAGACTAGAGTCATACAGCATGGAAACAGATCCTACGATTGAACCAGTCCAAGTTGACTATCTTCCCAAACTAAAACTTGTCCCACCTGCTTGTACTTAGCCTATATCCCTCCAAACTTTCTTTTTCATGAACTTATCTAAAGGTCTTTTAAACATTGTAACTGTACCTGCACCCACCACTTCCTCTTGATGTTCATTCCATGCAAGATGTATTCTTTGTGTAAAAACACTGCCCCTCATGCTTTTTTAAAATCTTTCTCCTCTCACTTTAAAACTATGTCCTTGTCGAATGCCTTACTGAAGTCCATATTGTAATGTTAAAATGAAAATATCTTGCAGAAAAGCTGTCAGGCATTATTATGCATAATCTGTGCTGTCTCTCTACTGGAGAATACTCAAACAAAATTAAGAAATTAATCTTATGCGTTTTCCATGGATAGTGGTGATCTTGCACAGAATATCCAAGATGTTCTTGAGAATTACTGTTTAAAGATATCAAATATTTTGGACTGTGTTAGCTCAATGCCGAACTGATTTCCAAGTCACAAACCCAAATATGCATCTGGTGAGGCCTTCCTGGTAAGGGGCTTTTCAAGAAGATGCTTCCAGAAGATACTGCCCATTTATCATCAGTGAGCAGCCTGTAGCTGCAGAAAGTCCAATCAGAATGCCCAAAATGGAAGTCACAGTCCCTCTGTGAATGTTATGTACTGTTGATGTGAATGGTGGATGACAGGGCAGCAAAGATGGAGGCAATCTACTTTAGTTGGAACTATCAATCAATTTACCATGCCCTGCAGTACCTGGTACATGTAATGTCCTGAGAATTGCCACTCCTGGCCTTTCAGAGTTTTGATCGCCCAATCTGCTCTCACTTGGGCGGCACGGTGGCACAGTGGTTAGCACTGCTGCCTCACAGCGCTAGAGACCCGGGTTCAATTCCCGCCTCAGGCGACTGACTGTGTGGACGTTTTCCCCGTGTCTGCGTGGGTTTCCTCCGGGTGCTCCGGTTTCCTCCCACAGTCCAAAGATGTGCAGGTCAGGTGAATTGGCCATGCTAAATTGCCCGTAGTGTTAGGTTAGGGGTATGGGTGGGTTGCGCTTCGGCGGGGCGGTGTGGACTTGTTGGGCCGAAGGGCCTGTTTCGACACTGTAAGTAATCTAATCTAATCACCTATGGCAGACAAACTGCAGACACAGCAACAAGCATGTGCACAATCAGCATTGTTTCATTGTTTTCCAAAAATGTTCACTAATTATCTCCATAATTACTGTAATTAATTTCAGCCAGAGTGAGGCTCCAGCAGGATCTCGATTTCCAACACAAGAAATGTTATTGTGAAAGTGTCACTATATCAGGCACACTCATTCCAGACTAGTCTATGGGATCCTGAGCGTTGATCTTGATCACCTGTTTCAGGTTCCTGGTATGAACAAGCCCATAAGTACAGTCCTCTCAAAGCTTCACACATGTATGACTCAGAACAAAGTTGCAAATTACTCAATTGCACAGGCTCCAATCCTGGCAATGCCCTGAGAGCTGTGATCACATGCAAAATATAGAATGCGTCAGCTGCAGATGCTGCTTTGGAAGCAGAAGCAAGTTAGAAGTAGTTTAAACCTAACCCATAAAATGATCAATACACAAACTTCCTATTGTTTCTTCTCAGGCTATCAGAGTGGAAGGATATATCTTGTATGTACAAAAAATTGAGGGACTCCATTCCCCTTTAAAATGAGTAGAGCAACATATTTCAAATGTTAAAACATTAAATTAATTTCTTCATTGCCCCACTTCCTTTCATAATGTTAGCTTCTTTTTTTTAAGCTAATTTTAGCTAATTGGAACAATGATCCTCAATTTCATCTTTCAACTTGTCTGGGAGAATCAGGTAAAGTGCATTATGCATCGGTGTTCCTGAAATACTACCTAGCCAATAGGATTGGATATATGCATATGCAATTAGCAAAAACAATTAAATAGCTTTGGAAAGAAAGATGTTCAGTAAATTTCCTAACAGACTATTGACAATGAGCAAAGGCATGGTACATTTAGCAATTTCAAGAGGTATGGCACTGGAAAGGCACAGCAGGTCAGGCAGCAGCTGAGGCGCAGGAGAGTCAACGTTTTGGGCATTCGACTGTTCTCCTTGGATGTCCTCCTCAGATGCTGCCTGACCTGCTGTGCTTTTCTAGCACCACACTTTTCAACTCTGATCTCCAGCATCCACAGACCTCACTTCCTTCTACATCTAACAATTTGTTGTGTAAAGGATTGTCGGATTTTGATTGTAAACGTGTCAGTGATATCCTGCTGGTGTTACCAAAAGGCTATTATTGGGAAGTAATGAGCAAGAAATTACATTTAGATAACATTTCATAAAGTGAAACAACTCAATACACTTTGTGTGCAAAGTGAGAAGAAGAATTAAAAAAAAAACAAACAGAAATAACTAGAAATCTCATGGAATGTGGGCAGTATTTGATTGACATCATTAAATCAGTGGGTTGACTGTAGATTTTGCTCAGTGCTGTCACTCAGGTCCTAAGTAATTCAGCAAACCCAGTAGGCAAACAGTTGCCGTTATATTTATCCTGCTGTTTTGCCATCTTGATTTAGCAGGACGAACAAATAGTTGTGAAAATATTGAACTTTTCCTTTAAGACTAAAACATCTAACAAGCAACAAAGTCTAAATAGGAACAAGTCTATCTGCTCTGTAGCAAAGTGAAAGATTAGCTCAATGGAAAGTGAAATGATTCATTTTGTGTGAATGTCTTTTGTGTCTAATCTATAGTCTTATTCTTAGCTACCATTTGTTTTTTACCCAATGTTACCAACTTTAGATGGGCCCTGAATGCTGCCAATGCTGTTCAATTCCAACAATGCTAGGAGAAGGTAACCTTCTCAACTGAAGAATTTGATTTAGCTATTAAGAGATAGAAGAGGTACCAGTGCATCCCATCATGAAATCTGGGGTGCCTGAAATTATCAGCTGTGAAGGGTTTGCAGTCTGCATGTGGTCTCTGTACTGATTGTAACTAGATTAGTGGGCGGCACGGTGGCACAGTGGTTAGCACTGCTGCCTCACAGCGCCAGAGACCCGGGTTCAATTCCTGCCTCAGGCGACTGACTGTGTGGCGTTTGCACGTTCTCCCCGTGTCTGTGTGGGTTTCCTCCGGCTGCTCCGGTTTCCTCCCACAGTCCAAAGATGTGCAGGTCAGGTGAATTGGCCATACTAAATTGCCCGTAGGGTTAGGTAAGGGGTAAATGTAGGGGTATGGGTGAGTTGTGCTTCGGCGGGTCGGTATGGACTTGTTGGGCCGAAGGGCCTGTTTCCACACTGTAATGTAATGTAATGTAAATAATGTAATGTAAAATCAGTCAAATGGACTTCATAAAATATGAGTTCCTTGATTGGGATTATTAATCTGGTGCAATCAGGGATCCCAGACTGACAGATGAAAACAGGAGTGTCAGACATCCTGACAATCTGAGAATGGGCACTGAAGGAGCTGGATCAGTGACAAGAACCTTCCATGTGTAAATAAAGAGTGACTTGGTGACAGGATACTGGCCTCTGGAGTTATTTCAGTCCCCATGTGGAGAAACTGAAATCTGGACTGCCTTAAAGTTAGAGATGAGTTGCTTCAAAGCAATCGATTCTGAACATTTACTCCCAAAACAGACACTAAATGAAAATAACATTCTTGAAAACGTGAGAATATTATTGCTTTGTTGAATTGAAGATCAAATATAGATGTCAATTGACAATTGATGGGTTATATTTATTACTGCAGCAATGAACTGAAATTTATGGAGAATGGAATGGAAGTGTGGGGTGCAGTTTATCCGCAGATCTTATTAAAATTGTATGGGACCATATAGTCAAGTCACTACCAAGAACAATGAGCCCACAGCATCAGATTGCATCTGATCAACTCTGGGTCAGAGAAAAGATACCATGCTAACCCACTGTCCTAAAGTTTGTCTTGACTTGAGCCTGATGCTTTCAATAATTATATTTGTAACATTCGTCAAAGATTTCTAATATTCACAATATATTCTTGAAGAAAAAAAGCACAATCTGCCCTATAATAAAAACAATGTGCTAGAGACACTCAACAGGTTTGGCAGCATCTGTGGACAAAAAAAGTTAACTTTTCGAGTCAGATATGACTCTTGTTTTGGAATTAAAGAGGTATGGAAAATGATGGGTTTATATTCTTCTATGTTCTATGTTCTATGTTCTATATGTTGTTGATAAATGGGGAAGAGAAGTGAGTGGAGCAGATAGTGAGGATGTCCAGAGTAAGAGACAGAGAGTGCCAATAGTAGGAAAGGAGAGATCTAGATGCAAATCAGATGTTAATGATAGATGCAAATAAAAAATAAATCAGCTCTGCTAAGAACAAATTCATATCAAGAAACTGGGGGAGGGTTATAATCAAATTGGAGAATAATGTTCACTATTCACAATTTGCAGTTGTTGAATTCAGTGCTATATACATAAGAACATAAGACCTAGGAGCAGGAATAGGCCATCCTGCTGATAAAGCCTGCTCCACCATTCAATAAGATCATGGCTGATCTTTTCATGGCCTCAGCTTCACTTACCCACACTCTCACTGGGACCCTTAATTACTTCATTGTTCAAAAAATAATCTATCTTTGCTTTAAAAACATTTACTGAAGTAATGTCAACTAGTTCTCAGGGCAGAGAATTCCATAGATTCACAACACTCTGGGTGAAGACGTTCCTTCTCAATTAAGTTCTAAATCTGCTCCTCCTAATGCCTGTGGTAACATCCTCTCTATGTTTATCTTGTCTATTCCTTTCATAATTTTATATGTTTCTATAATATCCTTCCTCATTCTTCTAAATTCCGATGAATATAATCCCAGTCTACTCAGTCTCTCCTCATAAGCCAACCCCCTCAACTCCAGAATCAACCTCATGAACCTGCTCTGTACCCCCTCGAGCGCCAGTACATCCTTTTTCAAGTAAGGAGACCAAAGCTGCATACAGTACTCCAGGTGTGGCCTCACCTGCACTTTTTACAGCCGCATTATAATCTCCCTGCTTGTCAACTCAATCCCTTTAACAATGAAGGACAAAATTCCATTTGTCTTCCTAATTAGCTGTTGTACCTGCAGACCACTCTTCTCTGATTCATGCACAAGGACACCAGGTCCCTCTGCATGGCAGCATACTGCAACTTTTTACCATTCAAGTAATAGTCCTTTTTATTGTTCCTGAAGAAGGGCTTATGCCCGAAACGTTGATTCTCCTGCTCCTTGGATGCTGCCTGACCTGCTTTTCCAGCAACACATTTTCAGCTCTGATCTCCAGCATCTGCAGCCCTCACTTTCTCCTTTTTACTGTTACCCCTAGCAAACTGGATGACTTCACATTTATTAACATTGAATTCCATCTGCATGACCTTTGCATAGAAAATGAGGCACTGTTTTTCCAATCAGTGTTAAGTTTCACTAGACAACTGCAGTAGGCCTAGGACTGGAATGTTTGGAAATAAGATGGTGCTTTGATAATGCAAGCAGCTGGAAGGTTGAGGTTGCTCTTATAGGCAAAGTGGACAGATTCCACAAAGAGTTCACTTAATCTGGTTTTAGTCCCTTCAATGCAGAGGAGACTGCACTCTGAGCAGTTGACTAGATTGAAAGAATTACATATAAATGGCTGTTTCACCTGGAATCTGCATTGATCAGTTCTTAATGCCACACTTTTAAAAATGAAATCATCAGTTCTTCGAGTGCATTTTCCAAAAGTATTATCAGCCAACAATACCTAAGAAACTTGACACCATCCAGGATAAAGCAACCTGCTTGATTGCTATCACTTCCATAAACATTCACTCACTCTACCAACAACACGGCGGCACGGTGGCACAGTGGTTAGCACTGCTGCCTCACAGCGCCTGAGACCCGGGTTCAATTCCCGCCTCAGGCGACTGACTGTGTGGAGTTTGCACGTTCTCCCCGTGTCTGCGTGGGTTTCCTCCGGGTGCTCCGGTTTCCTCCCACAGTCCAAAAGATGTGCAGGGTCAGGTGAATTGGCCATGCTAAATTGTCCGTAGTGTTAGGTAAGGGGTAAATGTAGGGGTATGGGTGGCTTTCGCTTCGGCAGGTCGGTGTGGACTTGTTGGGCTGAAGGGCCTGTTTCCACACTGTAATGTAATCTAATCTAAAAAAAACACTCAGTTGCAGCAATGTGTAATATCCACAAGGTGCATTGCAGAAATTCACCAATGATCCTTAAGCAACACCTTCCATACCTTTGTTGAGAAAGCTCTATGGATATTTCATGAACAAAAGATGAAATGAAGGTGTTTCTGCAGTCCTCTCAGAAAATTCCAAAGCAGTTAAAGTAATTCAACCTCTTGACGTTTCTAGCACAACTAATTTGAGACATATCATCAGGAATTAGATTAGATTAGGTTAGATTAGATTAGATTACTTAAAGTGTGGAAACAGGCCCTTCAGCCCAACAAGTCCACACCGACCCACCGAAGCGCAACCCATCCATACCCCTACATTTACCCCTTTTAACCTAACACTACGGGCAATTTAGCATGGCCAGTTCACCTGACCCGCACATCTTTGTGACTGTGGGAGGAAACCGGAGAATATTTTACTTCTGGTTTATTTTCCCTTTTACTCTTCAGAACGTTGAATGAACAAATAAATAACTGCTTTTCCCCTCTAGGGGGTAAACCCTGGTTCAATGGAGATTGCAAGAGGACATACCTAAAAATAATGCTTGCATACTAAACAGCATAGGTAGCAATTGATAGGCAGAGCTAAGTAAGTCTACAACAACCTGATTGGATCAAAGCTTGCAGCCCTGCCACGTTCAATCATGAATGCTGGTGGACAATCTACAACTCACTGGAGTAGGAGATTCCACAATTTTCCCATCTTCAATGATGGGCAAGCCAGGCACATCAGTTCAAAAGGTAAGGCTGAAGCATTTGCAACAATCTTCACCCAGAGATATTAAGTGGATGGCCCATCTCAACATCTGCTAGTGATCAGCCAATTTGATTCACTCTACATGATGTTTGAGGTAATGAAAACTGCAAAGTCCTGACAACATTCTGACAATAGTATTGAAGACACATAGTCCAGAACTGGCCACTCCCCTACGCAAGCACTTCTCATACAGCTACGAAACTGGTATCTATTTAACCATGTGGAAAATTGCCCAGATATGTCCTGTACACATGTCCTGAAACAGGACAAATCCAACCTGGACAGTTACCTTCCCATCAATTTACTCCCAATCATCATTAAGTAATGGAAAGTGTCATCAACAATGCTACCAAGTATCACTTTTTTTCATTCATATGGTATGGATGTCATTGGCTGAGGCAACATTTATTACCCATCCCTAATTGCCTAGATGGCAGTAAGAGTCAACCATGATTCTGTGTTTTGGGAGTCACATGCAGGCCAGATCAAGTAAGGATGGCAGTTTCTCTCACTAAAGGAGTTTAGTGAACCATACAGGTTTTACCAACAATCGACAACATATTCACGATCATCATTAAACTCCTAATTCCAGATTCTTTAGTGAATTCAAATTCCACCTTCTGCCATGGTAGGATTTGAATCCCAGTCCCTGCAACATTAGCTGTAACTTGGATTAATAGTCTAGTGACAATAATATTAGGCCATCATCTCCCCGCAGTTGTTCAGCAATAACCGACTCATTGATGCCCAGTTTAGGTTCTGTCAGAATTACTCTGCTCCCAAACTCATTGAAGCCTTGATTCAAACACAGACAAAAGAGCTGAATTCCAGAGGTAAGGTGGGAGTGATTGACCTGCATTTGACCAAATGTGGCATCAGGAGCCCCCAGCAAAACGGAGTTTATCAGAATTGGAGGAAAATTTCCCAGTGGTTGAAATTATGGCAGGTCAGATAGCATCTAGGGAGCAGGAAATTGACGTTTTCGGCATAAGCCCTTCATCAGGAATGAGGCTTGTGGGCCAGGAGGTTGAGAGATAAATGGGAGGGGGCTGGCGCTGGGGGGAAGGTAGCTGAGAATGCAATAATTGATGAAGGTGGGGGAGAAGGTGATAGGTCGGAGACTTTGTTTTCCTGAATTTGTCTAGAGCGATTATTGAGAAGCGATTTTCGTTTCTAACAGATGGGAAAGATGATGGACACGTCAAGAGGGGGATGCTGAGTTAGAAGTTTGCGACTGGAATAAGGTAGGGGGAGGAGAAATGAGGAAACTGGTGAAATCCACATTAACCCCGTGTGGTTTCAGGGTTCCCAGGCGGAAGATGAGGTGTTCATCCTCCAGGTGTCAGCTGGATACGGTTTGGCGATGGAGGAGGCTCAAGACTTGCATGTCCTTCGTGGAGTGGGAGGAGGAGTTGAAGTGTTTAGCCACGGGGCAATGGGGTTGGTTGGTGCGGGTGTCCCAGAGATGTTCTCTGAAATGATCCGCAAGTTTGCGTCCTATCTCCCCAATGTAGAGGAGACCACATATCAAGTGCAATGGATACAGTAGATTACCTTTGTGGAAGTACAGGTAAATTTCTGTTGGATGTGGAAGGATCTCTTAGGACCTTGTACGGAGTGAGGGGGAAGTGTGGGCGCACGTTTTGCACTTCTTGCAATGGCAAGGGAAGGTGCCCCAAGTGAGCTCGTGGGGGCCATGAATCTGACAAGGGAATTGTGGAGGGAATGGTCTCTCTGAAACGCTGATAGGAATGGGAAGGGAAATATATCCCTAGTTGTAGGGTCTGTTTGTAGGTGGCGGAGGATGAAGCGATGTATACAGAGGTTGGTGGGGTGGAAGGTGAGGACCAGGGGGATTCTGTCCTAGTTGCATTGGGAAGTGTAGGGTTCAAGGGTGGAGGTGCGGGACATGGAGGAGATGTGCTCGAGGCATTGCCACCACATGGGAGGGGAAATTGCAATCTTTGAAGAAGGAGGCCACCTGGGATTTGTTTGTTTCTTCTCCTCAAAAATTCTCAGAGATTCTCTTTATGTTTATCTACTTTCTCTATATCTGCATGTTTGGGCTGATTGTCTTCAATCCTCCTCATCTCCTTTGTGCCTGCCAGCCACATAACTTCTTTGTATATTAACATACTTCCTGTTACTAATACTGCCAGGTCAAAGGTTGCCAGGTTGTATGTACTGGTATTTTTATTATGTAAGAAAAGTTCAATTAATTATTTTGCAATTAATTGCAAACTCTCAATTGTCATTTTCAGAAAAAAAACACCTTAACAACAATTACAGATTCCACAGACATGTTAAATAAACAAACAAACTTTATTTACTCTCTGCCTTGACAGTAACCAAAAATTCAACCTAATGTTATAGACTCTATCCAGCAATTTTTATTATTGTAAAAATTGACATTTTTAACTGAGATTGTTACAACTAGAGGAATGCACTGATAATCAAACAATACTAATCCACTGATTTCATTATAAATGGAAATTTATTGATTGAGTCACTAAAATGGCCAATTCCCTTCCTTTGTACTATTACCCAGTATAAATGAAACCTTAACAGATTTCTTTAATGAACTCAAAAGTAATCAGTTTCTTGTGAATGAAATTTATTCGTAAAGAAGTGACTACTGATTAACACCCAAGGTTTAACCTGTATGTCTCTCCAGAAATTTAGTTTTTTAGAAGAAAAAGGCAAAAGGAGGAAAACACTCAACCCCAAAGGATTCTGATA
Source organism: Chiloscyllium plagiosum (assembly GCF_004010195.1). Lineage (NCBI taxonomy): Eukaryota > Metazoa > Chordata > Chondrichthyes > Orectolobiformes > Hemiscylliidae > Chiloscyllium > Chiloscyllium plagiosum. Next base: position 55,259,652 of record NC_057712.1, read on the forward strand.
AGAAAGGATAACATGATAACTTCTCGTGTCACTGAACTCTGCTGTCAGTGATGCTAGTTTGCTGATGGCTGTGGACTGATAATGTTAAATGTTCAGTTCTGATTCCAATCAATTTGAATTTGAGTTGTTGAGGACTTGTCACAGTTCACTGCTTCTGGCTTCACCAAGTTGACATAAATACAGAGCTCCGAAAGCTAGTGTTTCCAAATAAACCTGTTGGATTATAACCTGGTATTGTGTGATTTTTAACTTGGTATTTAGAAACTCAGCAATTTCCTCCCAGAAGGCAGGACTTCAGGGCAGAGATTGCAGCTTATTTGTATTGCTCCTCTCCTCACTGTCTTCTAGCTCTGCAAACATAATTCTATGACTAAAGAGTTGCTAGGTAACTAAATTGTGGGTGGGTGGGTTCAGTTGCATAGAAAATTATTGGAAGAGTGAAAGGGAGGGAAAGCTTAGCAGAGGTTAAAGTCTCCAGAACAAGAAAAAGAACAGAGAGTATGGAAAAGGTCAGGAATTTAACTTCAGGCACAACAGATAAGAGACAACCATGAGAACTGGGGGAAGGGGCTGGGGTAATGTAAGAAATTAATTAAATTGATAGCAAGAAGTGATACAGAGTTGGAAGACATAAAATCAGTGTGGGTAGAGTTGAGAAACTACAAAGGAAAAAAGACTATGATAGGAGTCATGTCCATGCTTCCTAGCCAGTCAAGACATACAGAAGAAAATAATTCAAGAGATAGAAAAGGCATGTAAGAAAGGCATGATTATAATAATCAACATGCAGGTGGAATGCGAAAATCAGTTTGGTAGTGGATCTCAAGAAAAGGAATTAGTGGAATGCCTGAAAGATTTTTTATTGGAGCAGTTTGTGGTAGCGACCATGAGAGAACAAGCAATTCTGGATATGGTGACGTGTAATGAGGTCAACTTGATTAGGGAACTGAAGGTGAAGGAACCCCGATGGGGCAGTGACCATAACATGATAGAATTCATCCTGCAGTTTGAGAGGGAGAAGATTCAATCAGATGTAATGGTATTGTAATTGAATAAAGGTAACTACAAATACATGAGGAATTGCTGGCCAGAGTTGATTGAAAGGGAAGCCTAGTAAGGAAGGCAATATAACAGCAGTGGCAGGAAGTTCTGGGGGTTGTTTAGGAGGCATAGCAGAAATCCATTTGAAGAAAGAGGCATCATATTTGGGAATGGATGAGGTAACAATGCAGGGAAGTCAGGGGCAACATAAAAGAAAAAGAAAAAACATACAATGTGGTAAAAATTAGTGGGAAGCCAGAGGACTGGGAAATCATTAAAAACAAGCAGAGGAAAACTGCGTAAAAGATTCACAAGGATGCTACTGGTACTGAAGGGTTTGACTTATAAGGAGAGGCTGATAGGCTGAGACATTTTTCACTGGAGTGGAGGATGTTATGGGGTAACCCTATAAGGGTTTATAAAATAATTAGGAGCATAGATAAGGTAAATAGCAAAGGTCTATTGCCCAATGGTAGGGGAATTCAAAACTACAGGACATATTTTTAAGGTGAGAGGAGAAATATTTGAAAAAGGACCTGAGGGCAACATTTTCACACAGAGGGTGGTTCATATATGGAATAAGCTACCAGAGGAAGTGGTAGACACAGGTACAGTTACAACATTCAAAAGACATTTGGACTGGTACATGAATAAGAAAAGTTCAAAAGAATATTGGCCAAATGCAGACAAATGGACCAGTTTTGTTTGGGAAACTTGGTTGGCATGGATGAGTTGGACTGAAGGGTCTGTTTCCTGCTGTATGACTCTATGACTCTATAATGAGAACAAAGAACAAAGAAAATTACAGCACAGGAACAGGCACTTCAGCCCTCCAAGCCTGCGCCAACCCTGATCCTCTATCTAAAAATGTTGCTTATTTTCTAAGGATCTGTATCCCTCTGCTCCCTGCCCATTCATGTATCTGTCTAGATACATTTTAAGTGATACTATCGTTCCCGCCTCTACCACCTCCACTGGTAACGCATTCCAGGCACCCACATCCCTCCGTGTAAAGCACTTTCCACTCATATCTCCCTTAAACTTTTCCCCTCTCACCTTGATCTCATGACGCCTAGTAATTGAGTCCTCCACTCAATCAGGTTCCCCCTTAACCACCGTCTTTCTGATGAAAATAATCCTAATCTACTCAATGTCTCTTCATAGCTTGTATCCTCTATACCATGCAATATCCTGGTGAACCTCCTCTGCAACTTCCCAAAGCATCCACATCCTTTTGGTAATGTGGCGACCCCATGAGGGTAGGAGAAAATGAAATATGAGACTAGGCTAACTGGGAATATAAAAGAAGATTGCAAGAATATTTCAACTTATCTAAAAGTTAAGACAGAGACAAGAGTGAACATTGGACTGTTGGACAATTAGGTTGGAGAAATAATAATCACGAACAAAGACATGGTGGAGGAACTGAACAGGTACTTAACGTTACATTTCACATTGCAAGACACCAGCAGCATACCAGAACTTCAATAGAGTCAGAGCCCAGAGGTGAGTGTAGTGGCTACCACTCAGGAAAAGGTGCTAGGAAAGCTGAAAAGTCTGAAGGTGGATAAATCACCCAGACCGGATGTCATACAGCATTCTGAAGGTCATAGCTGCAGAGATTCTAAACACTTTGTTGGTGATCTTTCAGGAATCACGGGAGTCAGGCAGGGTCCCAGATGACTGGAAAATGGATAATGTACAATCCATTTAAGAATTGAAGGAGGCAGAAGACTGGAAACTATAGTCTGGTTAGCCTGACACCAAGACGTTAGAGTCAAAATGGGTGGAGTCAGAGCCATAAAATGTGGCGCTGGAAAAGCACAGCAGGTCAGGCAGCATCTGAGGAGCAGGAGAATTGAATTTTTAGGCATAAGCCCTTCATCAGAGGCCTATGCCCAAAACATGCTGTAATTACTTTTGTTCTTTGTTCTCTATAGACTCTTGGATGCCACATTTCTGATGAAACACTTATGCCCAAAAAATCAATTCTCCTGCTCCTCAGATGCTGCCTGACCTGCTGTGCTTTTCCAGCGTCACATTTTATGGCTTTGACTCTCCAGCATCTGCAGTCCTCATTTTCTCCTCTAAGACTTTAGAGTCCATTATTAAGGATGAGATTGTGGATTACTTGGGAGTGCATGGTAAAACAAGACCGAGTCAAAATGGCTTTGTCGAGGGGAGATCCTACCTGACAAAACTGTTAGAATTCTTTGAGGAACTAATGATCAAGTCAGACAAAAGAGAGCAAGTATTCATAATCTATCTGGATTTCAGAAGGCCTTTGACAAGGTGCCACATATGAGACTGCTGGGTTAAGGGCATGGTATTAAAGGCAAGATATTGTCGTGCATGGAGAATTGGCTGATTGGCAGAAGGCGGAAAGTAGGGATAAGGGATCTTTTTCAGGATGGCAGCTGGTGATTAGTGGAGTTCCGCAGAGATCAGTTTTGGCACCACAACTATTCACGTTGTATGTTATTGATGTGGACAAAGAAACTGAGGGTATTGTTGCTAAGTTTGCAGATGACACAAAGATAGGTGGAAGGGTGGGTAGTGTTGAGGAGGTGAGGAGGCTGCAGAAGGGCTTGAACATGCCAGTTGAGTCAGTAAATTGACAGTTTGGAATACACTGTGGCAAAGTATGAGATTATGCATTTTGGTCAGAAGAATAGAGGTGTTGACTTTTTTCTTAGGTAGGGAAAGGCTTCAGACATCTGAAGTGCACAGATACTTGGGAATGCTTGTTTAGGATTCTGTTAAGGTTAACATCAGATTCAGTTGGTGTTTAGGAAGGCAAATGTAATGTTTGCATTCATTTCAAGAGAGCTAGAAAACAAGATTTAATACGGGCGGCACGGTGGCACAGTGGTTAGCACTGCTGCCTCGCAGCGCCAAAGACCCGGGTTCAATTCCCGCCTCAGGCGACTGACTGTGTGGAGTTTGCACGTTCTCCCCGTGTCTGCGTGGGTTTCCTCCGGGTGCTCCGGTTTCCTCCCACAGTCACAAAAGATGTGCAGGGTCAGGTGAATTGGCCATGTTAAATTGTCCGCAGTGTTAGGTAAGGGGTAAATGTAGGGGTATGGGTGGTTTGCGCTTCGGCGGGTCGGTGTGGACTTGTTGGGCCGAAGGGCCTGTTTCCACACTGTAAAGTAATCTAATCTAATCTAATCTAAAGAGTGGAAATATACTGCTGAGGGCTTTATGAGGCTCTGGTTAGATAATGTTTTGAATATTATGAGCAGTACTGGACCTGCCTTCTAAGGAAGAATGTGCTTGTATTTGACCAGGTCCAGAGGAGGTTTCCAAAAATGATCCGGGGGATGAAGGGCTTGTCATATGGGGAGCAGTTGAGGACTCTGAGTCTGTACTGGGTGGAGTTTAGAAGGATGAGGAGGAGTCTGATTGAGACTTATAGGATGCTGAGAGACCTGGGTAGACTGAATGTGGAGAAGATGTTTCCACTAATAGGAGAGACGAGAACTTGAGGACACATCTCAGGGTGAAGGGACAACCTTTCCAAACAGAGGTGGGAAAGAATACCTGGGATGAATCTGTGAAACTGTGAAGTCTAATTTATTGATTGTATTTAAAACAGATGTCAATGGTTCTTGATTAGTAAGGGATCAAGGGTTATAGGAAGAAAGCAGGAGAATGAGGTTGAGTAATATAGAACATAGAACAGTACAGCACAGAACAGGCCCTTCAGCCCACAATGTTGTGCCAACCACTGATCCTCATGTATGCACCCGCAAATTTCTGTGACCATATGCATGTCCAGTAGTCTCTTAACTGTCCCCAATGACCTTGCTTCCACAACTGCTGCTGGCAACACATTCCATGTTCTCACAACTCTCTGTGTAAAGAACCCGCCTCTGACATCCCCTCTATACTTTCCTCCAACCAGCTTAAAACTATGACACCTTGTGTTAGTCATTTCTGCCCTGGGAAATAGAGTCGATAGCCAGAGACTATCTATGCCTCTAATTATCTTGTATACCTCAATTAGGTCCCCCTCCTCCTCCTTTTCTCCAAATGAAAAAAGTCCGAGCTCAGTCAACCTCTCTTCATAAGATAAGCCCTCCAGTCCAGGCAGCATC
>NC_057712.1:55266414-55280324 GCF_004010195.1 Chiloscyllium plagiosum
GGTTGGAGTGTTCCCAGTCGGAAGATAAGACGCTCCTCCTCCGACCGTCGGGTTGTTGTGGTTTGGCGGTGGATGAGTCCAATGACCTGCATATCCTCGGTGGAGTGGGAGGGGGAGTTGAGATGCTGTGCTACAGGTTGGTTGGGTTGGTTCGTCCGGGTGGCCCAGAGGTGCTGTCTGAATCGCTCCGCAAGTAGGCGGCCTGTCTCCCCAATATAGAGGAGGCCACACCGGCTGCAGCGGATGCAGTAGATGATGTGGGTGGAGGTGCAGGTGAATCTGTGGCGGATATGGGAGTTTCCTTTTGGGCCTTGGAGAGGAGTGAGGGGGGAGGTGTGGGCGCAAGTGTTGCACCTCCTGCGGTTGCAAGGGAAGGTGCCGGGAGTGGTGGTTGGGTCGGTGGGGGGTGTGGATCTGACAAGGGAGTCGCGGAGGGAGTGGTCTCTACGGAAAGCTGATAGGGGTGGGGAGGGAAATATATCCTTGGTGCTGGGTCTGTTTGGAGGTGGCGGAAGTGACGGCGGATGGTGCGCTGTACATGGAGATTGGTGGGGTGGTAGGTGAGGACCAGTGGGGTTCTGTCCTGGTGGCGGTTGGAGGGGCGGGGCTCAAGGGCGGAGGAGTGGGAAGTGGAGGAGATGCGGTGGAGGGCACTGTCGACCACGTCGGGGGGGAAATTGCGGTCCTTGAAGAAGGGGGCCATCTGTGTTGTACGTATTTTGAACTGGTCCTCCTGGGAGCAGATGCGGCGGAGACGAAGGAATTGGGAGAATTGGGAGAATTGGGAGAATTGGGAACCTTATCAAATGCCTTGCTGAAGTCAATATACACCACATCCACAGCTCGACCCTCATCAACTTTTCTAGTCACATCCTCAAAGAACTCGATAAGGTTTGTGATGCATGACCTGCCCCTCACAAAGCCATGTTGACTGCATTAAATCAAACCATACTCTTCAGCCATGACCTATATATCAGCCATATATCAGCCATGACCTAGGTGTATCAGGCATGATGGGCTAAATGGTCTAATTCTGCTCCTTTATCTTATGGTCAACCATTTAGAAAATATTTTACCCATCCCCCAAGTAATTAAAGCAATCAACAACATTTTTTTAAAAATCTTCTAGTTTTCCTTAGCTGCTTTTCTTCAAAGTTCCTTGATTTCCAAAAAGCTAGCAGGTGACTTACAGCACCCATTAAACATTTGGCTTCAGTAATTGGCAGGTGGGTCTGCCCTGTTTTATGACATACTGCTGCCCACAATGTTGTTTAAAAAAAAATCACATGATACTGTTCAATCTAGAAAATTTCCAAATAATTATATCTCATCCATCTTCTTTCACATATGTGTTCCTAACAAAATGGTCCATGCATTTTCAATGGATGACGTGAATTTGATCACTTCCAATAAAAACAATGTCAAGGCTTTCAGTGCCACAAAAAGTCTGTAAAGAAAAGTTACTTGAGAAGATTCTGATATACATGCATTTGGAAAGTCACGGTTTGATTAGGAGTAGTCAGCAATACTTTGTGAGTGGAAGATCAAGCCTCACAAATTTGTTAAGGGTTCTTTGATGAAGTGACCAGGAAGCTTGATGAGGGCAGGGTGGTAGAGATAGTCTATATGTATTTCAGTAAGGCCTTTGATAAGGCTTCACATAATAGGCTGTTCTGGAAGGTTAGATCACATGAAATCCAGGACAAACTGGCAAATTGGATTAAAAAATTAGCTTGATGGTAGGAAGCAAAGGGTAATAGTGGAAGGATGCTTGTCGGACTAGAGGCCTGTGACTAGTGGAGTGCTTCAGGGGTTGGTGCTGGGCCTATTGCTGTTTGTTATTTATGTCAATGATTTGGATGAGAATGTACAAGGCACGATTAGTAAGTTTGCACATGACACTAAACTAAACGGTACCATGGAAGTGAAGAAGGTCTTCAGAAATTGCAACAGGACCTTGATCAGCTGGGGAAATTGGCTGAGAAATGGCAAATGGAGTTTAATATAGATAAGTGTGAAGTGTTGCATTTTGGAAAGTCAAATCAAGGTAGGAGTTTCTAGGGTCTTAAGGAGTGTAGTGGAACAGAGGGATCTTGGTGTACAGGTTCACAGTTCTCTGAAAGTGGAGTCACAGCTAGACAGGGCAGTGAAGGCACCTCTTGGCGCACTGGCTTCAATCAATCAGAGCACTGAGGAAATAAATTGATAAGTTACATTGCAGTTATACAGGATGTTGGTGAGGGTGCACTTGGCGCATTGTGTTCAATTTTGGTCACCTTGCTATAGAGAGGATGTTGTTAAACTGGAAAGACTGCAGAAGAAATTTACAAGGATGTTGCCAGGACTCAAGGGTCTGAATTATAGGGAGAAGTTGGACAAGATAGGACATTTTCCTTTTGAGTGTAGAAGACTGAGGGGAGACCTTATAGAGATGTATAAGATCATGAGAGGCATGGGTAGGGTGGATGTACTCAGTTTTTTTCTCAGAGTTGGAGAATCGAGGACTAGAGGACATCAGTTTAAGGTTAGAGGGGAAAGAATAAAAGGGAATCTGAGGGGCAACCTTTTACACAGAGGATGATATGCATATGGAATGAGCTGCGAGTGGAATTGGTTGAGGCAGGTACATTGACAAAATTTAAAAGGCATTTGGACAAATACATGGATAGGAAAGGTTTAGAAGGATATGGGCCAAGTGCAGGGAAATGGGGTTAGTGTGGATGGACATTTTCATCGGTACGGACCAGTTTGGGCCAAAGGGCCTGTCACCATACTATATGACTCTGAATCTAAGAAAGTGATATTCAGCTAATAGGGTCATAAAAGTACCAGAAGTCGACCTGACATATTGTTTTTTCTTTGCAATAGGATAGATGGCTCTTGAAGTTGTTGATTATACTCACTAATGGAAATATTTCTAGTTAATAATGCTGAAAGGAGAAAAGGATTTTCTTTCCATAAATTGTGAGTAATTTATCCATCAATGCAGAGTACTGCAGGTTAGTGCCTCATCTATAATTTTAAACAATATACATCCACAAAACTGGACATGCTTCCTAATTACATTTGTATGATTCCTCTGACTGGGGAGACTCTTCAAATTGTACTAATTTTATTTGGTACATAAGCAGTTGTTGACACATTTTAAAAGGTTTTGTGTGCCAAAATATTTAATTCACTAAAAAAATTGTTTACCATACACCAAAATATTAAATCATTTAATACTGACAATTTCCAAATTATGAATATCTAACTTACAAATACTTGTACTTATGAATGAGATGCCATTTTAATACTAATTTTAAAGATCCAATATGCAAACTTTTTTTATACTCACAAATCACTATTTAGGGATTTACTGTATTGTGGACTGACTTGTGAACAAATTGGCTTACGAATGTACTCAGGAACAAAACCCCTTCATAACCTGGGGACAGCCTGCCTAGAATTGAGCCAATGTTTGGTACACAAAACCTTTTAAAATGTGTCAACAACTGCTTATGTACCAAATAAAATTAATACACGGGCGGCACGGTAGCACAGTGGTTAGCACTGCTGCCTCACAGCGCCGGAGACCCGGGTTCAATTCCCGCCTCAGGCGACTGACTGTGTGGAGTTTGCACGTTCTCCCCGTGTCTGTGTGGGTTTCCTCCGGGTGCTTCGGTTTCCTCCCACAGTCCAAAGATGTGCAGGTCAGGTGAATTGGCCATGTTAAATTGCCCGTAGTGTTAGGTAATGGGTAAATGTAGGGATATGGGTGGGTTGCGCTTCGGCGGGTCGATGTGAACTTGTTGGGCCGAAGGGCCTGTTTCCACACTGTAATGTAATCTAATCTGGACTTTCCTATTAATTTTTTGTAGTTAATGTATTTTTCTAATCAAACTGTTCGGCCATGTTATTGCATACCTCTGGAGCTGATGGTAAGTGACCTGGGGCTCTTGGTCCAGGGGTAGGGGCATTACCACTGTGCCAGAAGACAGTCCATGGGCACCAATTAAAGACCTTTTTCTTGAGATAAAACCAATTTCAACTATCCTGGTAAAACTATAGCAAATGCCCAACTGCCAAACCATCTTAATGGGAACAAAAGGTAAACTATTAAATTCTACATTGTTGTCTGATTATGGTGGTTTGTGCAAGATTTTACATAAAAGACTATATTAGTGAATTTTAGTGAAAACTTGAAATGGAATGTCCCCAGCACAACTTTTAGGCATTTTCCCACTCAATTTCCCTTGTCCCCAGATGAAAAGGTTCACCATAATCACTTTCATGACTCTTAGTTTGCTGATGCAAAGCATGACAAACTTGGTTCTGTTATGAAATATTAAAGTGTATTCTAATTATTACTAAAATTGTAAGGATAGATAATTGACCGTAGGCTCTATATTAAAACTAAAGTTAATTTGTATAAATCTTGTGTTATTTCTAGTTTTCACCGACTTCTCGCTTGATATGTGATAGTAAAGAAGCAACTCTTCCCTTCTTGGGTTCAAGAATAGTTAGAGCCCATTTACTTTAGCTTCTCCAGTTGTCAGTTCTGTTGAAAGCAAAGGGTGGGCCTGATTGTAGTACTGCTGCTCCTTAAGTGCTGCATACAAGCTCAGCTTGTTTCACTACTTTATTGGTGCTCTGGACCTTGGAATATCAGTGGAAGGACTTCTGGCTGGGCCTGAGGTTCTACTTTTTTTGGGGGTGTGCATTAACTTTGATGCATTAACTTTTAGAGACAGGAATTGAAGTCCACGAATTGAGTATTGACAGAGAATCTAACTATATATTTTGTATTGTTCCTTATTTGAAGAGAAGATTATTTTGACCTTTGTGGTGATAACCCATAAGACCCTATTATTATCACAAACTGTGTTTCAAAGATGTGTGAACCTCTATTTCATAATACTGTAATGTGAAAGCAGGGAAAATGAAAAACACATTCTCACAATGCAGTATTCTGACAATGTATTTCATTTGTTTGATTTTTTTTGGATTGTGCCTTTTTTTATTATTATTATGTATACTTACCATTCTCCGTGATCTTTCCATTTGCTTTGCCAGCCTTCTGTTGCCAACTGCTTTCTGGAAACTTCTGTGGAGTATTTTTTAATCATTCATGGGATGAGAGCATCGCTGTCTAGGCACCTGAACCATAATAGAAAAGACACCTGAACAAAAGAGATCAGTTTCACAGTGGGATACTATAAATCCAGTCATAGAATCATAGCGATGTACAACGTGGAAACAGACTCTTCGGTCCAACCCGTCCATACCGACCAGATGTGCCAACCCAACCGAGTCCCACCTGCCAGCACCCAGTCCATATTCCTCTAAACCCGTTTCAATTCATACACCCATTCAGATGCCTTTTAAATGTTGCAATTGTACCAGCCTCCACCACTTTCTCTGGCAGCTCATTCCATACACCTACCACCCTCTGTGTGAAAACGTTGCCCCTCAGATCTCTTTTATATCTTTCCCCTCTCACCCTAAACCTATGCCCTCTAGTTCTGGACTGCCCCACTCCAGGGAAGAGACTTTGTCTGTTTATTCTATCCAGACCCCTCATGATTTTATAAAACTCTATAAGGTTCAGCCTCAGAAACTCCAGGGAAAACAGCCCCAGCCTATTCAACTTATCCCTGTAGCTCATATCCTCCAATGCTGGCAGCATCCTTGTAAATCTTTTCTGAACCCTTCCAAGTTTCACACCTCCTTCCAATAGGAAGGAGACCAGATTTGCATGTAATTTTCCAAAAGTGCCCTAACCAATGTCCTGTACAGCTGCAACATGACCTCTCAACTCCTTTACTCAATACTCTGACCGATAAAGGAAAGCATACCAAACACTTTCTTCACTATCCTATCTACCTGTGACTCCACTTTCAAGGAGCAATGAACCTGCACTCCAAGGTCTCCTTGTTCAGCACCACTCCACAGGACCTTACCATTAAGTGAAAAAGTCCTGCTAAGATTTGCGTTCCCAAAATGCAGCACCTCACATTTATCTGAATTAAACTCCATCTGCCACTTCTCAGCCCACTGGCCCATCTTATCAAGATCCTGTTGCAATCTGAGGTAACCTTCTTCGCTGACCACTACACCTCCAATTTTGGTGTTATTTGCAAATGTACTCTGGCGCAAATTGTTTTTAAACCATCCCAGGTTGATATACTGCACCTTAGACAGACAACTTGCCACTTCAAGAGGCAAATGAAGCATATCTTTATGTCTGATTTCTGCAGCTTGTTTCAGTAATTACCCGGTCTGAATTTTGCCTTCCCAGTGTAGAGAAGACCACATTGTGAGCAGTGAATACAGGAGCTGAGATTGAGTGAAGTGCAGATAGTTTGGTGCTTCACCTGGAAGGTGTGTGTGGGGCCTTGGATAGTGAGATGGGAGGGAGAAAATGGGCAGGTGTTACACCTTCTGTGATTTCATATGATGGTGCCACGGGGGTGTGGGGAGGTGTTGTAAATGGAGATGAGTGGACCAGGGTGCCCTGGAATGAACAGTTCTGTGGAAGACTGACAAGGGAGGAGAAGGGAATATGTGTCTGGTGGTGGCATCCTTCTGGAGGTAGGAGAAATAGCAGCCTATGGTCCTTTTGATGAGGGGATTTGGTAACCAATGCAAATAAATACGTTTTAACAATTTGTATACTCTGCATTTATATATTTATAAAGGCATTTGGAGCCTTGTGTTGGATTTCAGGTGCCCTCTGATGGCTAATAGCAATAAATACATCAATGGATCTGTATTTTAAAGCAATGTAGTGCTTCTTCTGTTTTTAGTTACAGCTGCTATTTTACTGCATTTATTGATCTAAGACCAGTTAGTGCCCTGAAAGTTGCACATATTCATGCTTCACAGTGAGCTCAGCCATACATCAAGTGTTGCATTCACGAAATGTTCAGAAATATGTGGGCGGCACGGTGGCACAGTGGTTAGCACTGCTGCCTCACAGTGCCTGAGACCCGGGTTCAATTCCCGACTCAGGCGACTGACTGTGTGGAGTTTGCACATTCTCCCCGTGTCTGCGTGGGTTTCCTCCGGGTGCTCAGGTTTCCTCCCACAGTCCAAAGATGTGCAGGTCAGGTGAATTGGCCATGCTAAATTGCCCGTAGTGTTAGGTAAGGGGTAAATGTAGGGGTATGGGTGGGTTGCGCTTCGGCGGGTCGGTGTGGACTTGTTGGGCTGAAGGGCCTGTTTCCACACTGTAATGTAATGTAATCTAATCTAAAAAAAATCCTTTGCGCACCTTTAAATGTGGATCTGCATCTAATCTAAAGTAAATATGCAACTATGTAAGGTGATTTAATTTCTTAGTGTAAAAACATTTCAGACCTGGTAAGGGAGAGACACCAGTGAGTGTGAGCTGGGAATTTCATGACACTGGAGCACTAATCACACCAAGGCTATTACCATTGGAATCAGGTAGGAGTGCTACCAAGTTAGAGTTCAGCTAATAAGTGAATGGACATTCAGGAATCCATGAGTACAGTTGATATCTGTAATGGGCAGAGAAATCTTTGAGAAAACAGCACAGGTTACAAGGCTGGCAGGTTAGAACTAAGTTAAGTACTTTCAACAAAAATTGAGTATTGCTACCATAGTGAATGGGCCCCATGAGGGAAGGCTATACTAAGAGAAATCAAGGGCCACAGAAGTAATTCAAAATGAGGTCACAGGCACAGGCATATTGAAAAGCTAGAATTAAGGGATTAAAAGGGCAATTTAGAAGTCCAAGCAGACAAACTCTTATGGAAGAAGAAAGTTAAGAGACTATTGAGGCTCTAAAAAGATGAGAGATCCATTATTTAAACTGTGGTAAAAGCTGGAAGCATTTATTTAAACTGCAAACAGATGAATTCAGCGAAGAAGAAAAAAAAATGATACAATGCTAATTATTAGTAGTGCTGCTGAGGGCAGGGGCAACTAGGAAAAGCCACTAAGGGAACCCGAGTAGAAATACAGTAAGTCGGTGATATGATCAGCTGTTATGAAGGAGGAGTTGAGGCCTGAGATGGATCAACATAGGTTTTTTTGAATGGCAGGGCAGCATGAGGGCTGAAATAGCCTACTTTTGCTCCTATTTTTATATGTGCTTATGTTCTCCTGATCCAACTTAAAGATCTTCAAAAAACAGAATTCATTTAGTGAAGCCGTTAATGAAATATGAATCATTCATTGAATGTACTTTAACAAGGTTTGTGGATGACACAAAAAAATTGGTAGGAATTGGAGAGAATGACACAAAAGTCTGCAGAGGATAGAGATTGGTTAAATAGTGGACAAAAACTTGGCAAATTAATAAATTTGACAATTTGGGATAGTGTGAGGTTGTGCATTTTGACAGGAAGAATAGAGAAGATGAATATTATTTAATAAGGGAAAGATTCAGGTGTCCTCTTGAATGAATCACAAAAAGCAAGCATCCAAGTTCAATGGATAACAGGAAATGTTGTTCTTTACTTAAAGCAAATGGAGTATAATAGTAGGGAGGGTTTGTTAAAGCTATGTAAAGTATTAACTACACTTAGAATACTGTGAATATTTTGTGCCCCTTATCTTCGGAAAAGTGTACTGGCATTGGAGGCAGTCCAAAAGAGGTCCACAAGATTGATCCTGGATATGAAAGTATTTTCTTATGAGGAGAGGTTGGTTGGGCCTATAGTCATTGGAGCTTAGAAGAAGGAGAACTGGCCTTATTGAAACAAATATGTTTCACTGGAGCCTTGACAGAATAGATGTAGAGATTGTTTCTCGTTGTGGGAGAGTCTAGGACAAAAGGGCAATACCTCAGAGGAAGGCATCACCCAGATAGGACAAAGATGAGTAATTTCTTCTCTGAGGGTTATGAATTTGGAATTCTTTACACGACGGCTGTAGACTCTGGGTCATTAAGTATACTCAAGGCTAAGATAGACAGATTTTTAATGAATAAGGGAATCAAGGGCATTGAATTGAATTAGCTTTAATCTCTCATGTACTCAAGTGAATACAGTGAAATGTTTACAAGTCACCACTTACAGCACCATCTCAGATACAGCTTCTTCAGTTACAAGATTAGGTACAGTGTAACAATGTCACCAACACATGACACCATTACCTAGGTACATTCCTTACTTGCAGAATAGAGAAATGAAGAAAAAAGTTACATTACAGCTAAACACAGTATGACCATAGGTCAGAAAAACAGGAAGCAAAGTTAAAAAGACAAAGCTCAAATCTGTCTCCAAGTCCTCTCCAGTACAGGGGATGTCCATGTGGTCTGACTGCTTGCTGCCGTCACGCTCTGCACTGGGCCACTGCCCCCACATCGCACTGGGCTGCTGGTCATTGGGTCGCTTTGGATCGCTGTTTGCTGGTGGCCCAGCTTCAGGTTGCTGACTGCCAACCCTGCTTCGGAAGTCAGAAGTTGGAGACTGAGTCTGGGTATCTGAGGCCACAAGTCTGAGAAGACAGAAGAGGCAAAGAAAACCACAGAAGGAAGGATAAGAAGTGAGGTGGGGGAAGAGAAAAGAAAAGGAATGGGTGAAGCAGACAAGCTCTGGGCAGAGGGTCATACTCTACTGCCATCTTACCGGAAGCAGGTATGGGGAAAAAGCAGGAAAGCAAAGTTGAGCATAATTAGATTAGCCACAATCTTATTGATCAGCAGAACAGACTTGATGGGATGAATAGCCAACTTCTACTCCTATACATTACAGTCTTATTAAGGCCGCAATTACTGAGTTCATGTCGAAATTTAGGAAAAAAAGGGAATCATCCATTTTACTTGCCAGAAATAAGAATTATGAATTAGGTATCGTCCATTTTGACCATTAAAGCATAGCAAACCTATCCATTACAGGAGTTTGCAGCAGCAACATTGCAATAGTGCAGAATTAAAAGCCTTTAAAGCAAGGGAAAATATCACATTAGAAAGACATGACAACAGAAATAATATTGTATGGGTGATTTAATTTCAGAGATGGGCCAAATAAAGTACAGAATTAGTCATCTTAGGAAAACAATTCTTAGGATATAGAATTATTTCAAAACAAAACTGAATCAGAATCTGAATAATCAAATCCACTTTTGTATCCAATTGGGATTACAACAGAGTTTGTGCGAGCTTGTCAAAGTGCAATTGAAACAAAAGATGTTTTTGATTAATTTCTGAAAGCTTTTAAGAATTATGTTAACCATAATCATCATAAAAAGTAAGGTTTAGTAGAAGAATTCAGCAGCAAATGGAATCCATTAATGATCTCTACAGATTCAAAATTTGGGTGAAGATTTGTAGCTCGGGTGCTTGTTTTTGTGGTTCTGTTCGCCGAGCTGGAAATTTTTGTTGCAGACGTTTCGTCCCCTGTCTAGGTGACATCCTCAGTGCTTGGGAGCCTCCTGTGAAGCACTTCTGTGGTGTTTCCTCTGGCATTTATAGTGGCCTGTCCCTGCCGCTTCCGGTTGTCAGTTTCAGCTGTCCGCTGTAGTGGCCGGTATATTGGGTCCAGGTCGATGTGTTTGTTGATGGAGTTTGTGGATGAATACCATGCCTCTAGGAATTCCCTGGCTGTTCTCTGTCTGGCTTGCCAGGGAATTCCTAGAAGCATGGCACCCATCCACAAACTCCATCAACAAACACACCGACCTGGACCCAATATACCGGCCACCACAGCGGACAGCTGAAACTGACAACCGGAAACGGCAGGGACAGGCCACTATAAATGCCGGAGGAAACACCACAGAAGCGCTTGGGAGGCTCCCAAGCACTGAGGATGTCACCTAGACAGGGGACGAAACGTTTGCAACAAAAATTTCCAGCTCGGTGAGCAGAACCACAACATCTCTACAGATTATGTAGAAAAAATGTGACTATAAGAGATTTAAAGTCTGGATTTATAAGTGATAGAATTAGTAAATTACTGATGAGTTTTCATCAGATTCATTACAGTCAAAAAACAAATGCTTTGACAGTAGAGAAATCCATTCAGATGATGGATGAGCAGAAATCAGTAAAATACTGATCAATCCCACCATTGACCTTATCACAGGAGACAAATAGGACAAATGCCAGATACTCTGCAGTGCTGTAAAATAAGGAAATGTTAAAGGCACAGGTACTGTCCAGCTATTAAAAAAAGAATTATCTCTAAAACCATAGCTCACTTTCAAAACAAAAGCTGAAGTAGGACACAGCCACAGAGCTGCAAGAAGTCAAATAGCAAGTCACATCAAGAAGTTCATGAGATAGAATGGGCTGAAATATAAGAAATACCAAGGGTGTACCAAGGCTTTATTAAGTGATCCAGCCATATCTTTTGGCAAAGGAACATTTATGCTAGTAGGCAGTTCACTAATTTTAAACATGATTAATGGTAAGTCACTAAATTATTAGATAGCATACCATGGTTGAAGACACATCGGTTGCATCTACAGAAATGCAAATACATGGTCTAGGGGGGAATACCACTTAAGATTAAAAGTGTGCTACAAACAATAGTGCTACACAAGAAATGTAAGATTGTAGAAAACATTTATTTATGTCACAATCAAGAATTCTCATTCTTGAGCATGAACATGTGTTTTGATCTAAATCATTTTTAAATGAAGCAATGTATCAAATTAGTTAAAGATCAGAAAACAATATTTAAGGAAGATAAGTTATAAGATAAGTGTTTTCCACTTTTATCAGCACTGCAAAGAGCCTATAAAAATTGTGAGAATTACAAGAATCAGAAACGTTTGCCTATGAAACAGGAATGAGCAGTGTATCTCACCTGATGTCATTGATGAATCTTCACATGGTGGCACAGTGGTTAGCACTGCTGCCTCACAGCACCAGAGACCCGGGTTCAATTCCCGTCTCAGGCGACTGACTGTGTGGAGTTTGCACATTCTCCCCGTGTCTGCGTGGGTTTCCTCCGGGTGCTCCGGTTTCCTCCCATAGTCCAAAGATGTGCAGGTCAGGTGAATTGGCCATGCTAAATTGCCCGCAGTGTTAGGTAAGGGGCAAATGAAGGGATATGGGTGGGTTGCGCTTCGGCGGGTCAGTGTGAACTTGTTGGGCCGAAGGGCCTGTTTTCACACTGTAATGTAAAATGTAATCTTCACATGATGTAATTCAGATTGTAATGCAGCTTGATAGACAGACAGTGATGGCAGACTTGATACTAATGTGAACAGGTTCACCCAGAGCATCATCTTCCTGTATTTTGCAGGAAGAATTGTAATTACCAGTTACACAGCTCATGCCAAGAAGGAAAAAATCCTCAAGTAGCCACCAAATAGAGAATAAAATCTCACGTTGCATGTTGAGGATGTGGTATATATCATATCAGCCACCACTGAGGAAGGACAACCAATGTCCACAGCTTTGAGATTTGGTTCAGAAGAAATTGACTTGCTCAGAGATCCAGGATATTGCCAAGAAAAAATGCCTTTCACAGGAATTCAAGGTACTGAAAGTACTTGTTTCAACAGCATAGCCATCTTCCAGGCAGGACGTACATGAGAGTAAAGGTCCTCCAAATTTCCTGTTTCAAAAATACAGATATCCTCAGTAAAACAAATCTAAGAGACAAAATGCTCTCTCATGTTTAAGATTTTCAGATACCATGTTCTGACTGAAAAGTGAAATCTCCAAACCAGGGGAGAGATTCAGGATTTTGGCTTAGCAAAATGAAGGAACAGCAATATATTTCCAAAACAGGATGGCTAGTAGTTTGGAGGGAGTGCTTGCAAGTCATAGTGTCCTTGTTTTCTGGGAGGTAGTGGTTGTGACTTGGAAGATGCTATTGATGGGGTCTTTGTGAATTTCTGCAACACACCTTTTCGATGATATGTACTGCTGCTGCTGTGCATCAATGGTGAAGAAAGTGGCTATGGATGTGATGTCATACATGTGGGCTGCATTATCCTGGATGTTGTTGAAGTTGTACTCATCCAGGCAAATGATGAGTATTCCATCACACTTCTGATCTGTATCTTGTAGATGGCTTTGGGGAGTCAGGAGGTGAGTTACTTACTGTAGGATTCCTAGCTTCTGACCTGCTCTTGTAGCCATAGTCCAGTTCAGTTTATGGTCAACATTAACTCCCAAGATGATGTTAAAAATCACACAACACCAGGTTATAGTCCAACAGGTTTAATTGGAAGCACACTAGCTTTCGGAGCGACACTCCTTCATCAGGTGATTGTCTTGTTGTTGGTACACTTCCTTGCAGAAATCTGTTCTATTCTGAATGACAAGGGCTCCTCCTTTATCTGCTGGTTTGATGACAATGTTGTGATTAGTTTTGAGAGCCTGGATGGCATTGTGTTGGGAACTGGTGATGTTTTGCTCTACCTTATGGGTACGGCTGATGAATCTGGCATTTATATATTTCCTGATAGTTTGAGCATACATACTTTGAGTGCGAGCAGCAGCTAAGGTAAGACAGTTTGTTTTAAAATTACTTACCGGTAGCGGGCAGCGGTGTTTTTTTCTCTCTTTACAGAAAGAGCGGGAGCAGCAGGGAGAAGTGACAAAGACCGGAGGGGCAGCCGGGTAGGTTTTGTTTCCCTTTAAAAGCGCGCAGAAGACCTGAGGGGCACCAGTATCCTTGGTGGGAGGTTGCTAGTGCTCTTGGGGGGGTTTAAACTAACTCTGCAGGGGCATGGGAACCCAGACTGTAGCTTTAGGGTGCAGGACCTGGAGTGTAAGGAGGTTAGGAACATGACATCAATTTCAAAGGAGGGTACCTGTAAACAGGAAAGTGGTTTGAAGTGTGTATACTTCAATGCAAGAAGTATATGAAATAAGGTAGGTGAACTTGCAGCGTGGGTTGGTACCTGGGACTTCGATGTTGTGGCTATTACGGAGACATGGGTAGAACAGGGACAGGATTGGCTGTTGCAGGTTCCAGGGTTTAAATGTTTTAGTAGAG
>NC_057712.1:55280824-55286928 GCF_004010195.1 Chiloscyllium plagiosum
ATCCATATATGGGAACATAGGTGTCAGTAATTCAACCCCTCATGATCATGGATGTCCATTTACTTCAACATAAGTTTCCCATATTATTATCATTTCTGGAGTGGTGCGGGCGCGGATTAGTGATCCAGGATCCAGAGTAATTTTGTGGGGACATGGGTTTGAATCCCACAATGGCAGAGGGGAAGCTTGAATTCAATAAAAGTTTGGAATAAAAAGGCTAAGCAATGATGACCAAGTATCTTTTGTCATAAAAAGTTATTTTGGTTCACCAATTTTGGGAGAGATATCTGCACTCCTTACCTGGTTTGGTCTCTCTCTAACTCCAAACCCACAGCAGTACATTTGACCCTTTACTGCCCTCTGGGCAATTAGGAATGGAAAATAAAATGCTGGCCTAGCCAGTAAAACTATCATGCCATGACTGAATGCCATGAAAACTCCCTTGATGTCATTAGAATCTAGAAATTTATTAAGTTCCATCTTGAACACACTGAATGAGAGATTTCCCAGTTATTTTGGCTACAGAATTCCAAAGATTCACTTTCTTCTGAGTGAACAAATTTGTATTTGATGCAAAGAGATTTCAATGAGTTTAAATAGGTTAAGTGAATAGAACAGCATTAAGCAGATGGAATATAAAGTGGCTATGTGAGGTTATCCACTTTGGTGCAAGACCTAAGTGGCTTTCTCCTTATTTGTAAATGTTATCCCAGATTCTAGACTTCCCAGCCAAATAAAATATCCTTGCTGCATCTACTCTGTGTATTCCTTTCAGAATTTGATAAGTTTCACTGAAATCATCTTTGTATCTTTAAGTGCTAGAGAATAAAGTTCTATTCTCCTCAGTCTGTATTAGTAAGACAGTACCCCCAACTGAGGAATTAGTCTGGTGAATCGTTATTGCTTCCATCTATGGAAGTATACCCCATCTTGGGCATTGTCACCTAAGATTCTATACAATTGAAGGAAGACTTCTTTACTTTTGAATGAAATGCTTCTGTGACAAAGGCCAACATAATCATTTGCATCTACATGTTAGTTTTCAGTGACTTATGGACAAGGGCACTCCTTTGGACATCAACACTTCCCAGTGTCGCACAGTTTAAAAAATACTTTGCATCACTCTTTCTTGCACCAAAGTGGATAACCTCACATAGTCACTTTATATTCCATCTGCTTAATGCTGTTCTATTCACTTAACCTATTTAAACTCATTGAAATCTCTTTGCATCATCCTCATGACACACATTCTCACCTAGATTTGTGCTGTTCACAAAATTGGAAACATTAAATTTGTTATCCACATCCAACTTAATTATATAGAATGTGAACCTCGGAATAACCCATTTATTTGATATTTTCCTTCCATTAACTAACCATCAATTCAAGCTGTCCTATGCGCTGTAATTTTGTTTGTGACTTCCTGTGTGGTAGTTTATCAGAAGACTTATAAAAACCCAAATGCACCACATCTAATGGTTTCCCTTTATCTATGCTGCAAGTGACATCCTGAGGAAAAGACACATACTTTTTTTATTCATTAAACCATATTGACTCTGTTCAATACTATTACTATTTTCTCAACACCCAGTTAACACATCATAAATTATTGTGTTTTCCCTACTATTCATGTCAGGCTAACACATCTGTCATTCTCCATTTACCCTGTCCCTCCTCTCTTAAATAGTGTGGTTGCATTTGCAGCCAGTGCAGATGATAACTTTTGTTTTGGCATTTGTTCTTTTTGGTCTGTCAGTTCTAATTAAAGGGGTTTGTGTTAATATGATTACAGTCAATCCATGTTTTCATGACTTTGGGGCCTGTTCTTAATATCTTGACCAATGGATATCAATCCTCATCACATCTTTTTCATGTCTATCCAAGTCCATTTTGGACCTTTGATTAGAGAACAAATAATTTCAAATAATTTCAAAAAGTTACATGGACTTATTAGTTGCACTTTATACATCATGCAGAACACTGTAGACAAAACATTTAACCTTCCACAGATTGACTTGTATGATTTTTTAATACTTGAACTGATTTGGATTGCAAATTAACTATGTCATAACAGTTACAGAACTTAGTGTATCAAAACTAAATGTTAATTTAAAGATGTAGAGAAATTTTGATTTCATTATTGAGTTAAAAACTGATTAATCAAAGTTCTGGTATTGGGAACACAAGTCTAAAATTATTTATGATGATTTTATTTATCATGCAACTCTTAGATAATTCACTATAAATCAATGATTATAATTGGGGAGGCAATGACCTAGTTGCATTAGCAATAGACTGTTAGTCCAGAGACCTCAGTAATGATCTGGGAACATGGGTTCAAATCATGGCATTCAAATCAACATGGCAAATTATAGAATTTTTAAAATATCTGAAATTAAGAGTCTAATGATGACCATGAAACTGACTTCCATTGTTGAAAAAAACCCATCTGATTCACTGGTGTCCTTAAGCGAAAGAAACTGCTGTCCTTACCTGGTCTGGCCAATATGTGACTTCAGACCCACAACCAATATGACTGACTGTTAGCTGCCCCTGGGCAAATAGGAATGGGCAATAAATGCTGTCTTAGACAGCAAAGCCTGCATCCCATGAATGAATTTAAAAAAGACGATTTAATAAAAAATGGGAATGTGAGTGTCCAAAACAACAAAGCACTTTATTGGTTATTGTTTCTTTTTAATGAATTGTCAAGTCCAATAAAGGAGCAAAAATATTGGCTGCATCCTTTGAGTGATAGCTATTAATTCTCTCTGAAGAGAAATGCTGCATTGCAAGGGTATTTACAGCACAAAATAGTCATTTATTTTGTGTTTGGATTTATGTTTTGGGACATGCTGAGTCAGTAAATCACCAAAAAAATCAAAACTACCCTATCAACCACTGAATACTTGAAGAACATAGAATTTGCAATGACATACTGAAGAAGTATATATTTCATCACTTTTTGTGTCTCCTGCAAGCACAATGATTTCATTTGCTTTAGCTTAAAATGCAACACAAAAATATCAGAATTGAAAATGTTGCGTAACACTGGCTTGTGGAAATAAAAGTGTTGTTTGTTTATTGACATTATACTTCCCACATCCACATATCATTTCTGGACCTGAATGCATCTGAGATGATTTGCTATAGTCTGGGATTTAAACACACTTCTTAATTAATTAGTTTCTGCTCACAATTTATTTCTGTATGCAAGATTAGCAAGTACAATATATGCATAGCAATAGTAATAACTGACCCGTTAACTTGTACTGCTGTGGTGACAAAAATTTGCTAGAATGCTTGTGACCTGTATTTATTGACATTCGACTCTCCATTGGACAAGAACCGAGGGGACCTCCGTGTATCAGTAATTTCAAGAATCAAAATAAAACCAACAACAGAAAAAGTACTGCAACTCCTGTGTCATTTTAAAAATAAGAACAGAATTTTATAAACAAAATTGGAACAAATGGAAGGTTTACATTAAGAAAAGGCTCTTGACAAAAAAGATGAGGAACAATTACAAAAATATTTTGAACAAGGTATTTTAGAAGTGCTTACCAATAGATTCAAAAATCCTACTAATTCATATCACAATTTCTTTCTAGTCTATCACTAAAGCATTTATTAGGTATTGGATTGAAGCTTCTCTTACTCCAGCCTGAAGTCAGGCTTGATCGTTGATATTGAGTTTGTCTGGAACCTACTATGCTGTCCCAGCATGCCTGGTTTCACTTGCAACACACCAACCTGATGTAAATGATGCCCAGTCCTTGAAATAAACCTGATCTCCTGGCAGGACTATTGAGCCATAAACAAGCCAGTTACCTGATTATTGTTCTAGGCAAAATCCAACCCCTACTGCATAAAAGACACCCATGCTGGTGTTTTTTCAAGAATCACTCAAATCCAATTCATTCCCCTTGCCCAAATTCGAAGCATTCATTCTCAACATTCTTTTGCCATCACAAACCATCACGTGCCAGCATGGTCTACTGTACTGAACTTTTATGTCTGTAATGCTGGACATTTTATTTATGTATTGTCTAAAATCTTGTAACTAAAGAAGCTGAGTCTATGTAGTACTGTATTTAAGTCGGCACTGGCAATGTATAAACTTTTCACTATACTGATTGAGTATATGTGACCATAAAGAATATTCTATTATTTGGTGTAGACTTACTATAGTGCAAATAATCTGCAATCATTTACTCTGGTATCACCCTAACAACCACCCTCTGAGACATCACTCATCACATCATTTTGCTTGAGAAACTTGGTTTTATCCCTATCTTGCAATTACTACTTTTCAATCACGTTGATCCATGTGGCCATATTCTCATAATCATTTATGGGATCAGGACATCTCTGGCTTGGCCAGCAATTATTGCCCAGCCCTAACTGCCCAGAGGGCAATTTGTGGGCCTACAGTCACATGTAAGCCAGACCAGGTGAGGATGGCAGTGAACAGGACATTAGTGAACCAGATGGGTTTTTCCCAACAATTAATGTTGGTTTCATTCCAGGTATTTGTTGAATTAAATTATATCATCTACCATGGTGGGATTCAAGCCCAGATCCCCAGTCCATTACTTAGGTCTCTGGATTAAGAGTCTAGTGATAATACCACTGAACAATCACCTCCCATAAGTCTCCTTCTTCATATGCCTGCTACTTCTCCTGTTTCCTAACTATTGAGCAAGCATCCAAGTGAACAGCATAGTCATCTTTTATTTTATTTGTATTTAAATTTTCAATTGCAAATACGTGATTCTTTATCTTTGTGTTTGAACATAACACTTATTGCAGCTTGGCAACAGAGTCACAGATTCAAAGTTTGGGAGATATGCCAATTAATGACTCATTCTGCTGTCAAGCAGCCAAAATGGCATAATGCAGAGGTAGTCTCAAAGGACAAGAGGCAGAGTGTCTGACAAACTTATTTATTTAATCTTGTTAACTAAAAGACTGATGGCATTTTGTTTAGTCTTACAAAAATCTAAAAGTGCTGATGCTGCTGCTGATAGAGCAGTTACTGTTTTGTTATGTAAAAGTCTCGTGTTCCATTAAAATAAAAAAAATTGAATGGTCTCAAAAATGTGATGGTCACAATAGCATATTTACATGAACATCTGTGTCTTTACTCCATGTCTACCATGATGTCTGATATTTATTAGTGGACCCATAATTACCAATATTGGGCTCTTTGTGGAAGAGAATTCCAAACATCTACCACCCTTTGTATGTAGAAGTGTTTCCTAACATCTCTCATAGGGTTATAGAGTCATAGAGATGTACAGCATGGAAACAGACCCTTTTGGTCCAACCCGTCCATACCGACCAGATATCTCAACCCACTCTAGTCCCACCTGCCAGCACCCGGCCCATATCCCTCCAAACCCCTCCTATTCATATACCCATCCAAATGCCTCTTAAATGTTGCAATTATACCAGCCTCCACCACATCCTCTGGCAGCTCATTCCATACACGTACCACGCTCTGCGTGAAAATGTTGCCCCTTAGGTCTCTTTTATATATTTCCCCTCTCACCCTAAACTGAAGTCCTCCAGTTCTGGACTCCCCAACCCCCAGAAAAGACTTTGCCTATTTATCCTATCCATGCCCCTCATAATTTTATAAACCTCTATAAGGTCACCCCTCAGCCTCTGATGCTCCAGGGAAAACAGCCCCAGCCTGTTCAGCCTCTCCCTGTAGGTCAGATCCTCCAACTCTGGCAACATCTTGTAAATCTTTTCTGAACCTTTCCAAGTTTCACAACATCTTTCCAATAGGAAGGAGACCAGAATTGCACGCAATATTCCAACAGTGACCTAACCAATGCTCTGTACAGCCAAACATGACCTCCCAACTCCTGTACTCAATACTCTGACCAATAAAGGAAAGCATGCCAAACACCTTCTTCACTATCCTATCTACCTACAACTCCACTTTCAAGGAGCTATGAACCTGCACTCCAAGGTCTCTTTATTCAGCAACACTCCCTAGGACCTTACCATTAAGTGTATAAGTCCTGCTAAGATTTGCTTTCCCAAAATGCAGCACCTCGCATTTATCTGAATTAAACTCCATCTGCCACTTC
>NC_057712.1:55287545-55307603 GCF_004010195.1 Chiloscyllium plagiosum
GTCCTTAATATATTTGTAAAATCCCTTTGAATTCTCCTTAATTCTATTTGCCAAAGCTATCTCATGTCCCTGTTTTGCCCTTCTGATTTCCCTCTTAAGTATACTCCTACTTTCTTTATAATCTTCTAAGGATTCAGTCGATCTATCCTGTCTATACCTGACATACACTTCCTTCTTTTTCTTAACCAAACCCTCAATTTCTTTAGTCATCATGCATTCCCTATACCTACCAGCCTTCCCTTTCACCCTGACAGGAATATACTTTCTCTGGATTCTTGTGATCTCATTTCTGAAGGCTTCCCATTTTCCAGCCATCTCTTTCCCTGCGAACATCTGCCTCCAATCAGCTTTCGAAAGTTCTTGCCTAATACCATCAAAATTGGCCTTTCTCCAATTTAGAACTTCAACTTTTAGAATGATCTGGCTGTAATTTCCAGATTATGCCCCCTGTTTTAGAACCTCCAACATGTAGAAATAGCTTATTATAACTCTATCTTTTCCTGTTAGTATGCAAAGACATTGATTAGATCACCCCATAACCTTCTAAATTCAGGAGAAAACAGGCCTAATATGTGCAATCTCTCCTTTCAACTTAATCCCTGAAGTCTAGGTATCATTCTTGTAAACTTACATTGTACCCTCTCTGAAGCCAATATAACTTTTCTAAAATGTGGTGTCCACATCTGCTCACAGTACACCAAGTGGGATCTAACCGCATCCTTGTACTTCAGTCGTCTAGATATAAAAGCCAACATTTAATTAGCTTTTTGATATTGCAGCTGTTTTTGATATTTTAAATGTTTATTCACCTAAACCCCTGAGTCTCTTTGGACATACACTGTATTAACTTCATGCCATCTTAGAAAGTACGCTGATCTATCCTTTCCATTGAGGAAGTAACCCGATCTATAGAAATGGCCTTGCAAGCCACTCAGTTCAAGGGCAACTAGGGAAGGGCAATAATTGCTGACCAGACCAGCGATGCAGATCCCATGACTGAGTATTTAAAAATTTACTAAAAATATACACATGCCTAAAACTGCAAAACGTTTACAGCCATATACCTGATTCTGGGAGTTCCATTCTACGTTCTACATTCTAACGTAGTCATCAAGTGACTCAATCAAGGTATCTGAAAATCACAGCACCTTGGAAATGGATGGATTTTAACCGAAAATATCTGAGTTGATTAATTTATACAGTGTCCCTTAAATGGATGGATTTTAACTGAAAATATCTGAGTTGATTAATTTATACAGTGTCCCTTAAATGAAGTCCCGAACATTTAAAACCAAAATATGATCAGTCTTTAATTTTAACCTGTAGCCAACTCTATCAGTGGGTCATTCCACAATAATGTTAAACCAGGCTCTGATGAAATCAATAATGCATAACCACTTTTTTGAAAGTAGTAGCTTGAGTTAGAAAACTATTGTGTTTTATTCTGCAGGTCCTGGCAATTGGTCACAGGTTGATCTTATCTCCCAAGCTCACAATCCACCCAGTAGTAGCAGCAGTAAGAGACATGTGGTTAGCAGATGAAAGTGAAATGTTGGGTAGCAGGAATGTGCCATTGCAGTGTAAAAGAATGACAACCCCCTCCCACCTCATCCCACCACACGACATGACACTCTGCTAACAAAAGTTCCAAAGTGATAAGATTTTTGAACTTTTTACTTTCATTCTGGAGACAGAGGGAGCAGGGTGCTGCACCATTCCTAATGAGAAATTTGTCTTCCTAGCCATAGGTATCTTCACCTCCTGACTGTGATGTCCTTCCAAAACCCCTAACCTGTAGACTTTCTATGTTCAGTGGGGACGGGAAGAGGCCCTGCATGCCTCAGCTCAGACTTGTTTGCTTATTGTCTAACGTTAAAATTAAGCCATATGGTTTTGCTATCTTTCAGCATGCTCCATCCAGCATAGAAAAGTTCAGCAGTTCAGCAGAAAAAAAGCTCAAGAAATTTTGCAAGGATCTTTCTGAGAATGATGTGCAAAATTGACCCTTAGATGTGAGTGAGGAAGCAGAATTTCAATTTAGAACAATTTAAAAGTTTCAGAAAAGAAAGATGCAATTTAGAAATACAAGACATCTGATGTTAGTGTTTTTAAATAATCTACATGTAAAATCAGAGAATAATAGGACACACCCATCATATTGTGTTTTTTTAAAAAGTGTTTTTCAATAATAAAACAATACTATAGAAATTTTAGGTGCCTGTTGAAATTATAACGTACAAAATCAGAATAGTTTAATAATCAGTATTTTATGACCATGTAGCAATTTTATGTCACCCAAATTTTGTAAATATCACAAGTATTCAACTCTAGATTGGTCAAATGAGATGAGTCATAGAATCAATTACACAGATAAATCACATTAATGATATTGTCATTAACTGCGGATTGATTGCTGTCAAAGTAATAGAACCTCTAAACATTTCAAAATAATTATTTCTTATAAACAGCGCCAACCAACTTTAGAAAGAGTAGTATTTCAACCTTGAAAGCCTTGAAATTTCAACCTTTATTTATTCTAATAGAACACAATAGATAAAAAGGAAAGGGCTGTAGTGTATTTTTGTAATTTAGTGAATTGCGAGCACTGATGTGTTCAACATACTCATTGCTAATTTATTAGATAGTTTACAGACTAAGAAAAAATGTATATTTCTTTTTTTATTATACTCAGTATTTGATCAATAACTTACTTAAGTCGACAAAATGTTCAGAAAGAGACTTTTTTATTCAAATGTCAAAAGACAGGGACCTGTGGCTCTAGATTTATTGTAATATCTTGTTAATTATCTTTTTCCATTGGCCCACAAAATTGCAAGCTAAGACCTTTTCCCAAGGAATCCGTTGCCCTGTCACTCAGCATTTCTTTCTCTATGAGATTTTCTCCCTCTGTGCAAGATGCAACATGCCTTAAGAAATAACGGATTCCAATTTTGCTGTATTGACCCAAAGCTTTATCAATTGACTTTTCTCCATATCTGATATTCACGTAATTCCATTTTCTCTTGTTGTGCCTCTGTGTGGTTTGGTGAGATAGATTTTAACATTTGTGTGGGCCTTTTCCTGAAGTGATTACATAACGATGATTGATACAGCAACATTATCTGTTTGCATCAATTACCTTATTAGATCATTAGAATAATTTGGATCTGTGTGTCACCTATGGTCTGACTGAAAAAAAGTTAAATTTCGGCAACTTTGGAGCCAGACTCAAAGCATTCTTCTGCAGTCTGTCTGTATTTTAGAAATCAAGAACAAGAGAGCCAAGTGGATCAGCTGTCAGTAACATAATATTGTATGACAAGTTTTAGGACTGCTAAAGGACAAGGAACAATTCAGAGTAGGCATAATTTACTGGGAAAATAATATTCAAAGGATAACTGAGTAATGGGCTGTGTTTAAAGAAAAGACATTTCAGGAATAATCAAGGAAAATTCTCATGAAACATAAGCATATTCCTATGAGATGGATTCAAGTTGGCACTGACACCAGGCGATTCCTTGCGAGCTCCCTAAAGCAGATCTAACATTTCTTATAACCATTCTACACTTTTAAATTTAAATTCTAAGCCTGTAAAAATTACTAATGATGTTCTTTTGAATCTGCTTACGGGTTTGAGGATTCTATGATTGTCCAAGGCCAACTACTGACGCTGGACATTCCATACTGTACATCCTGTGCGGTATAATCTCTATGCCTACTTGGTCCAAGGCTTTTTTCACTCTATGATCTGTATGTCCTTGCTTACTATGATCTGCCTGTACTGCTCCCCAACAAAGCTTCTCACTGTACTTAGGCACACGTGACAATAAATCAAATCAATTAAGTGGAAAAATATGTCAAGCAAGTCAGAACTCCCTGGAAGCAAAGTATGGTTATGATGAATGTTGGTTGGCTAATCCACTGAGATTCAGGCTGAATAAAGAAGATTCAGGAGAATTAAGAAATCTGAATGTCTGTTATCATCATATAAATTGTATATCTGTACTAAAAGGAGCATTATAGCCAATTAGAGATCAAAAAGGAAATTGGTGCATAGAGCATGGGGTGTGGCTGAGGTATAAGTGAATATCTTGCATCTGTGTATAAAGGAAGAAGGTATGACACAGCTCATGGTAAATTAGGCTTTAAAATTGATAGCGAGGAGGCATTGGATAGATTATCTGTAATTAACATTAATAAGGCATCAGCATTGGATGAGATGCATCCAAAGATATTAAGTAAATTAGTATGAAAATTATGGAGGCTGTGGACATAATTTTCCAATCCTGCTTAGACTCTGTAGTAGTGACTGAGGAAATGGTTTCAACATTGTTTAAAAGCCCAGTTAGTTTAACCTCATCATGGGGAAGTTCTAGAAATGATGATTGGAAAAAAAAATTGTCATATGGGCAAATCTGCATCGATTAAGTAAAGTCAGCTCAGATTTATTAAGGGTAAATCATGTTAAACTAACATGAATGTGTTCTTTGATGAAGTAACAGAGAGGTTTGGTGAGGATCGATGCGATGTACATGATTTTCCAAAAGGCTTTTGATAAAGTACCAAGTACTGATTTGCTAGAAAGTTTATAGTGGAGTTCCTTAGGGGTTGCTTTTAGAGCATCTGCTCTTCCTGACATATGTTAATGATCTAGACCTTGGTGTACAGATCCCCAGTTTCAAAATTTGGAAGTAAGGTGAACCGTGAGGATAATAGTGTAGAACTTCAAAACGCATAAGTTAGTGAGATAGGTGGACAAATGTCAGATGCAATTTAATGCAAAAATTGTGACATGATTCACATTCATAAGCAAATCATACAGAGATAATACCCCAGACATTCTGCTGGTCATTTCTGAAGTGAAAAGGGGAGCGCATATCAGGATCCTGTGGAATTCCAGGCATAGCAAAATTGATTGGAATTGTTGGGAAATTTAAGGTTCCAACTGGCAATTCCCCTGTGCAAAAACCTTATGTCGAAGAATTGGGGGATTCACCTTCTATGAAGTTGATAAAAAGCTCATCTAACTCCTGGGAAACTATTAAGCTGTTCCCTGACATGACCAAAACACCTCCAACTAAACCTCCCAGACCCCCTTATGTTCCCAAGATACAAGGCAACCATTCCTCCCCTGCTGCCACCCTGAGTAGACCCACAATCCGACACATTTCTACTCTGCCAGAACCTGACATACCTAAACCAGCCATTGGTCTGAACACCCAAGACACAGCACTCCTTCAGCCACTGACCTCTGACACCCCCATCATTGCAGTTGACTTGAACCTGCAGGAACTAACATTTCATACCTCCCAGACCCTCAACCAATAACCCACTCTCACCCACAAATTCCAACATATCCTTCCCCCCACCCTCCTACTAGTGGTCTAAACATCTTCCCCACATCTCCAACATTGACCCTGTCACTCTTTCCACTGCTGGCCAACTCATTGGTTTACCAAACCCAACCACAACCAGTAACCTACTCTCACCTACCAGTCCTAATATCTTCACAATCCCTCCTGCCATTGGCCCCCAACATCTCCCCTTGTTTTTGCTGCCACTACAAACACATCACCACCCCCTTCCCCAACACACTCTGCTGTAACTTAACTTTAACACTCCATTCCTTACATGGTATTCTATATACTTGGCACCCTGACCACCATCATTCTTCTCGTATGACACCCTAGCACTCTGCCCATCTGGTCCCTCGGCAAAATTGCCACTTAGTATCCTAACTCATTAAGCAACTGCCACTCTAATCCCACACTTACCTTATGTACTTGTCCTTTTATAGGAGTTGTCAAACTGTCTGTTATGGTGCTGCACATTTAAATCTTAGAGCACAGCACAGTCATTATTGCAAAAGGAGGCTTGATTTGACTTCCCCCAATTAACTTGTACCATGGAGGAACTTAGATTTGCTCTGCATTTCTGAAGGAGCTAGAATCAGAAATCCTAGCCAAAAAGAAAGTGCTTGGTAGTAATATGAGAAAAAAAAAAGCAGAGCAACAATCCAACTGTGACTGTCATTCTCGGCAAAAATAAATTAAACTGGACGATTCTAAGGGGTGAATAGTATAGATACCTGAGAATATTTAAAGCAGAATTAATGTTTCAATTTAAGAGACCCTTTGTTAAAAATTCTGACGAAGGGACATGGAACTTGAAACATTAACTTTATTTTTCTTATAACAGAATAAAAATTGAAAGAACTGTTGGTGCTGTAAATCAGAAAGAAAAATCAAAATTACTGGAAAAGCTCATCAGAGTTACCATTTCTGGTCAAGTGACTCTCCCTGTGGGAAAATTAGTTCTATTTTTGTTTCATTTCAGACCTGACCTGCTGGGTTTCTCCAGAAATTTCTGTTTTTGTTTTTATTAATAGTGGCAGAGATTACAAAGCTGAGGAAGTTATGTTCAACTTCTATCAAATATTATTTTGGCCTCATCTGGAGTGTTTTGACCACTTCAGCTCATCACAATTTAGAAAGGACATGATGGCATTAGACAGTGTGCAGTAAAGGTTCCCGAGATGATTCCATTGGTGAGGAAATTCAGTTATGGAGTTGGATTAGAGAATTTGGGATTGCATTCATTGGAAAGGAGATTTGATAAAGATACTCAAAATTATGAGGGATGTGGACAAAGTAGATAGAGGGATAAACTTCCCATTGGTGAAATAATCAATAACAAGAGAGCACAGACTTATGATAATTAGCCAAAGAAGGAATAGTGACATGAGGAATAGCTTTTTCATACCATGAATGGTTAGGATCTGGAATGCATTGCCTGAGAGTGTGAAAGAGATATGCTCAACTGAGACAAGAGAAAATTGGCAAGTTACCTGAAAAAGAAGACTATGCAAGGCTACAAGTAAAAAATGAAGCAGCCATTTGGTGCATTGTTCCTTCAGACAGCCAGCACAGATATGATAAGCTGAAAGGTCTCCTGTGCTGTGACTATTGTGTGATTCTGCAATGAAAATTTTAAAATTTTATGAAGAAAATAGTTTGAATGTTCTTTAATATAGATGTATAGAATCCCTGCAGTGTGGAAAGTGGTCATTTGGTCCATTGAGTCTTCATTGACCTTCTGATCCATCCCCATGTATCCACCAAACCTGCGCATTTCTTGGACTGTAGGAGGAAACCAGAGAAGGAAATCCACACAGACACAAAGAGAACATTCAAACTCCACACAGACAGTGACCCATTGTTGGAGTCAAATCTGGGTCCCTTGACCTGTGAGGCAGCAGTGCTAACCACTGAGCTACCATACCACCCAATATCAGCACAGGAGACAGTTGCTTCTTATATGGAAGATGTTAGAGTTTACAAATCGACTCATGTTACAGGTTGATTTTTCTCAGTGTTACTTCATTCCATTTTCAAGGTGGATGATTGTTCTATTACTTCATAGCTTAAACATTGTCATGGACTCATACTTTGCTTAAAATCCTGCAATATTCACGACTGGTCATGAAAGATAAAAACATTTACAATGAAAAGCCATCCTTTTAAGGAGGATGAGTTGCTGCTGTATTTTCAATTTGGAGCAAATTACTGGTAGGTCACTCTCAAGATGATTGTCAAACCTTGCAATCCTGGCATCACTGATTAATCCTTTGAAGAACACTTCGGCCTTTATTTTAGATAATCATGCTGATTATTATAAACCTATTTGCTGAGGCACCTAAAAAGGCCCTTTTAAATTTAACAATAGGACTAATATCTGTATGGATTGAACATAGCTTTTGTATTTCTAACTTAGTATGGTTTGTATTCAGCTCAGAGCCAAAGAAGCAGCTCCAACACACCAATTTCTATTTCTTTATAGCATTATTTTCCAATATTACTACTAATATTTATCATCCTTATCTGCAGTATTAAACCAGTAATAATTCTATTTCTTATCTGCGTACTGGAGCTTTTTTATAATTTTCGTAGAAATTTCCACTTCATACTCAGTTTAAATAGAGATAAATATCAAATCCTTGGCAAGATTTTGCATTGTTGATTTCCATATGCACATTTCAACAGTTAGTGAAGGCAATCTCTGCCCATATAGCCAAATGTGTAGGATAGTGAGAAAAGGAAGACTAAACATTAATAGAATCACAGGATGTTACAGCACAGAAGAAAGCCAGTTAACTGACATATCAAATAGTGGAAATAGAATATCTTTTTATATCCTGTCAAAATAGTTCACAATTTTGAATACCTCTTAATCTTCCCTGCTCCAAAGAGAATAAGCTTAATTGTTCTAATTTTTCCTTGTACCTAAAATCCCTAATTCCAGGTATCATTCTAGTCTATCTCTTTTGTACATTCTTCAGGGCTTTAAATTCTTCCTTAAATAAGGTGCCTAGAGCAGAATATAACACTTCAAATATGGTCTGATCAATGCTTTCTAGAGATGTAGCATCACTTCCTTGTTTATTTCTCTCTATACCTCCATATATAAACTCAAGAATCCTGTCAGCCTTCTTAGCAACTGTTTAAACTTGCCTGGGCACCATCAGAAGATTATGCACTTGAACCCCAAGTATTGTACCCCCATCAAAAGTTGTACATTGAGCCAGGATTGTCTCTCCATTTTTTGTCTACCAAAAGACGTTACTTCACACTTCCCTGCATTGATATTCATCTGCCAGATTTCTGCCAATTTGGCCAATTTGTCAATATCTCCCTGAAGTTGCTCTGCATCATCTTACAATTCACTATTCTTCCTAGTTTGATACCATCTACAAATTTAGAGATTTTTCCTTTACACTCATCTCCAAAACATTTACATAAATCAGGAAAATGCAGGGGTCACAACACAGATTCCTAAGGAACATCACTTTCAACTTGTCTCCAGTCAACTATGCCTTCCCTCTGCTTCCTTTCTTTTAGCCAACACTTCTAATCCATGCTGCCAAAGACCCATCAATCCCAAACATTTCCATTTTGGTACCATATCAAATGCTTTCTGAAAGTCCAAATATATCACACTCAGAGTTACCCACATCCCCTAGCTGTGTCACCTCATTAAAGAACAGAATTAAATTTATCAGTCATGACATGCCCTTGACAAGGCCACATTATTTTTCTCCAAGTCTATGTTTATCTTATCCCAAACTATGGCGTCCATCAGTTTTCCCATGATTGATGTTAAGCTGACAAATTTGTAGTTTCCTGGGTTATCCTTTGTCCCTTTCTTAAGCAATGACATCACATTTGCAATCCTCTTGTCCCCAGGGTCTAATCCCATAAACAGAGAGACCTGGAAAAATCTCTGTCAATGGTTTCATGATTTGCTTCCCTACCTCTCTCAGCAATCCAGGATACATCCCATCCATACCTGGAGACATCACTATCTGGAGAACTATCAGCATTTTAGCACTTTTTAAAAATCTATCACTACACTGCTCAGATGCTTAATGCCCACATTTTCAACTGGGCCATTGTCACCTTCTTCTATTTTGGTAAAGACAGAAGCAAAATATTCATTTAGTGCCTCTGCCAAACCCATTGCTTCAGTGAGCAGTTTACCCTAAAATAGAAATCACAAAACATCAGCAGAGCAGGAAAGTCGATGTTACAAGTTGGAACCCTTCATTAGGACTCGCTTACCCTAATTGTTCCTTATGAGCCCTACTCTACCTTTCACTAATCTTTTACTACTAATACGTTTGAAGAACACTATTATTTGTGTTCCTTTCTCTCTTCATGCTTCCTTTCCTCATGCTTCTTGTTAGCTTTCCTTATTTCAGCTTACCTTCTCTCCTGCATTTGAGATACTCTTCTTGATTTCCACTGCTATTATTATTTCAGCATATATCATATGCCTCTTTTTCTTCTCTAATTTCTAATCATCATCATCCTTAGTCATCCAGAGTATTCCAGCTATGGACAGCCCATTTCACTTCTCAAGGGTATGTACCTAGCTTGCACACTATTTAACTCTCTCTTATGAATGTCTGCCATTTTTCATTCATTTTATTTTATTCACTAAAATGCATTTCCAATCAACCTAATCCAGTTCAACTTTGTGACCCCTAAAATCTGCCCTTATTCAGTCTGGGATCTTAATCCTTGACTGATTTTTATCCTTTTTCAACTGCATATTGAGTGTTATTATATTATGATCACTACTTCCCAAATGCTCCCCTCCTCTGAAGTTCTCCATGTGGCCTGCTTCATTTTCTCGGACCACGTCCAACACAGCTTTCTCCCTGATAGGACTAGAAATGTACTGTTCCAGAACATTTTCCTGCACATACTGTAGGAAGTTTTCCCTTTTCATTCCCTACACTACCTCTTTTTCAGTTTACACTAGAGTAATTGAAATCACCAACCATCACAACCCTACCTTTCCTGCAGGTTTCCACAACATGCCTATACTCCTCCCCACTATTTGGAGGTCTATAATAATACTTTGACCAGGACTGCTACAACTCTTCCTTTTTTAAATTTACCTTGTTTTGAAATGCAAAAGGATAGTGGAAAGTTGTCTCAGACATTGTTGTTTTATTCTTTCCTTGGAGCATGTAAATAGTATTCTTTTTCATTCACTTTCTTGACTTCTCATTCTTGACTGCTGGCTAACTTCGAAGTATTTTGATGACAAATGAAAACCTGAGCTGGCGTAACCAATGCAGAATGTTGGTTGTTTCCAGGGCTGCTTTGCATCAGTGACATTGAAGAAGGGGCATAACCGACTATATTCTGTTGATATAAGTAACTTATAGCGTAGGATTGAATTGCATCTTAATGTATTGTCAGTTGTATTTTTACAAAAGCCACAGTGGGAAGTGTTTAAGTTGCACTATATTAATAACACAAATCATATATTAAAATAAAGACAAAGTCCAACTTTATTCAATTCACAGCTCATGGGTTCTCAAGTTCGAGGAACTGACAGAAACCATATTCTCCATCACTGCTGTCACTGAAGCCGTGAACTCCTGGGCTGGACCACCGTGAAGATACCACAGAAGCTTCAAGGACCCACCTTGTTGGCAAAGCCACTGCTGATACAGACCACCATGCAGGGAAGTTGCAATCCTGAGTCAGAAGACTCCACAGAAGCTGTCTCAAGGAATCCTAGGCCATTGAAGTCCTGGGCAGAACCCACCTCATTGCTGAAGGCATTACCGATCTGGGCCGTTGGAATCCTGGGCCAGACCCACCACATTGCTGAAGACACTGAAGTCACCGAACAGACTTCCACTCCCCAATACCTACCAGGACAGAGCTGCATGTCCACAAGGAATCCCAACTGAAGTCATTAAAAGAAAGCAAGATGAATTTTGCTGTTAAAGAAGAAAGATGCAGCAGGGCAGATGATCAGAAGCAAATGGGCACAGGAACTCAGAAACTTCCTACTGATCCTGCCGCCGCCATCTTGAAAGGAACTTCACTACAATCAGCTGGCAGGAGTATTCACAGACATCTTCAGCCTCTCTTTGGTGCCAATGTGTACCATGACTTCTGGCTGCTCACCCTCCCCCTTCAGAATCTTAGACTTGATCAGAGACATCCTGGACACTGGCATATAGGAGGCAACATACCTTCCAGGAAACCTGTTTGCGACACAGAATCTTCTGACCCTTCCTCTAACAACTGAGTCTCCTACCACTAACACTTTTCTCCCTCTTTCTCATCTGAGCCACAGAGCCAGGCTCAGTGGCAGAGACCTGGCCACTATGGCTTTCCCCTGGTAGGTACCCCTTGCCTCCAAAAGTATCCAAAATGTATATTTATTATTGAGGGGAATGGCCACAGGGGATCCCTGCACTGTCCACCTGTTCCCTTTCTGTCCCCTGACTGTAACCTATCTACCTTTTTTCCTGCACCTGATGTGAGACTATCGCCCTGCAACTCCTCTCTATTACCCCCTCCGCCTCCTGAATGATCCGAAGTTCATCACCTCCAAGTCCAGTTCCCTAACTGGGTTTCCGAGGAGCTGGAGTTGGGTGCACTTCCTACAGATGAAGTCAGTGGGGTCTCTAGTGGTGACCCTTACCTCCCACATCCTACGGGAGGAGCATGCAACTGCCCTAACATCCATTCCCACGGTTCTGAATTCCCAAAGAGACTATTGAAAAAACTAGCAACCTTATCAAATCAGTGCACAGAACCTTTGTTTTTGGTTTGAGGAGGAGGATGGGTGGGAGACACTACCTAAGTAGTGTTTTGGATAAAGCAACTGCCCAAACATTACCTCACTTACTCAGCAGTCTCATGTCAGCTCCTGCTCAGTGTGGGCTTGGCCTATTAACGAGATAAGTTATTAAAGGATAATTTACCTTCCCGGCTCTCACCACTCCCACTGCTGCTGCAAAAATGAAATTCTGATTGATTCCACCATATTGAGACGGTAAGTACACAGTAATAACACTGGGTGAATTTAATCTTTATTGGACAATCAAATTGGCAAATGTTGCCTTGAGTACAAGTTATAGCATTTACTTGGGATAGTTTTTTTGAACAATGTTTATGGAACCAATCAAGGAAAAGGCTACTTTGGAATTGATGATGAGTCATGAGACGAGCTTAAATAATGATCTGATGGCAAAAGATCCTCTAGTGGAAGTTACTCCTTTTGGAAGGAGTAACAGGGGTAATGGTAAGATTCTTGATGCGTAGATGAGCAGTGTCCATGTACATTGATCCCTCAAAGTTGCCACCCAGGTTGATAGGGTTGCTAAGGCGACATATGGTGTGTCAGCTTTTATTTTTGAGGGATCACATTTTGGAGTCATGAGGTCATGCTGCAGTTGTACAAAACCCTGCTGCGGCTGCACTTGGAGTATTGCCTGCAGTTCTGATCACTGCATTACAAGAAGGATGTGGAAGCTTTGGAAAGGGTTCAGAGGAGATTTACTAGGATGTTGCCTGGTATGGCGGGAAGGTCTTACAAGGAAAGGTTATAGACAATAGACAATAGACAATAGATGCAGGAGAAGGCCTTTCTGCCCTTACAGCCTGCACCATCATTCAATATGATCATGGCTGATCATCCTTAATCAGTATCCTGTTCCTGCCTTATCTCCATAACCCTTGATTCCACAATCCTTGAGAGCTCTATCCAACTCTTTCTTAAATGAATCCAGAGACTGGGCCTCCACTGCCCTCTGGGGCAGAGCATTCCACACAGCCACCACTCCCTGGGTGAAGAAGTTTCTCCTCATCTCTGTCCTAAATGGTCTACCCGTATTTTTAAGCTGTGTCCTCTGGTTCGGCACTCAACCATCAGCGGAAACATGTTTCCTGCCTCCAGAGTGTCCAATCCTTTAATAATCTTATATGTCTCAATCAGATCCCCTCTCAGTCTTCTAAACTCAAGGGTATACAAGCCCAGTTGCTCCAGTCTTTCAGTGTAAGGTAATCCCGCCATTCCAGGAATTGATCTCGTGAACCTATGTTGCACTCCCTCAATAGCTAGAATGTCTTTCCTCAAATTTGGAGACCAGAACTGCACACAGTACTCCAGGTGTAGTCTCACCAGGGCCCTGTAAAGCTGCAGAAGAGCCTCTTTGCTTCTATCCCACTCATCCCTCTTTTTATGAAGGCCAGCATGCTTTTAGCCTTCTTCACAAGGTTGAGGGACTTGACGCTGTTTTCGTCAGAGAGAAGAAGGTTGAGAGGTGAATTAATTGAGGCATAAAAGATAATCAGAGGGATAAATCGGGTGGACAGTGAGAGCCTTGTTCCAAGGATGGTGATGGCTAGCACGAGGGGGCATAGCGTTAAATTAAAAAGTGAAGATATAGGACAGATGTCAGGGGTAGTTTCTTTATTCAGAGAGTAGTAGGGGCATGCTTCACACTGCCTGCAACAGTTGTAAACTTGCCACTTTTACAGGCATTTAAATGGTCATTGGATAGGCAGATGAATGAGAATGGAATAGTGTAGGTTAGATGGGCTTCAGATTGGTTTCATAGGACTGCACAATATTGAGGGCAGAATGGCCTGTACTGTGATGTAATGTTCTATGTTCTAATGAAGAGTGCTCATAATATTTTGAAATTTAGGTCTGAACGTAGTTTTTACATTTAAATAAAATCAATTACAGATTACAAAATACAAATTTAAAAGACAGCATAGTGGCTGAGTGTTGAGCACTGCTGCCTCAAAGCACAACAGACTCAAGTTTGATTCCAGCCTTGGGTGACTGCACAGAGGTTGCACATTTTCCCCATGTTTGTTTGTGTTTCCATCAGATGCTCAAGTTTCCTTCCACAGTTCAAAAGATGTGCAGGTTGGGTGAATTTGCTATGCTAAATTATCTGCAGTTACTAGGGATGTGCAGGTTAAATGTATTAGCCATGATAAATGCTGGATTATAGGGCTAGGTTAGGGGTCTGAGATTGGGTGGAGTACTCTTTGGAGGGTTGGTGCAGACTCTATGGGCTTAATAGCTATTTCTTGCTCTGTAGGGATTCTAGAATCTATGCTTCAACAAAGCTGGAATTGTCTAAAATAGGCCATGAAAATCAGGTAAAAAAATAAGCAGTGACAAGACACTGAAGCAGATATTTTATAACACTCAACAAAATTATATCTTACTGAGAAAGACTCAGTGAGAAAGTTGAAACATCCATGGGAAGATAAGAAAGATATTACTAAATTGAAATAAAAGGTGTACAATGCTATGACAGGGGAGACAATGTCCTAGGGGTACTTCCACTAGATTATTAAATCGAGAAGCTCAGCTTGTTCTGGGAGCCGGGCTCAAATCCTGCCATGGATGAATCCATTGCAATGACCATGAATCCATTGTCAATTGTTGGAAAACCTAGAACTAATATTCTTTAGGGAAGAAAATCTGCCGTTCTCCCCTGGTCTGGCCGACATGTGACTCTAGATCTACAGCAAGGTGGTTGACTCTTCACTGCCTTCTGGGCAATTAGGGGTGGGTAAAACCACCCAGTCAGAGCTGCCAGTCAGAGCTGCCCACACCCTGTGAATTAAAAGAAAAGTA
Organism: Chiloscyllium plagiosum; assembly: GCF_004010195.1. NCBI lineage: Eukaryota > Metazoa > Chordata > Chondrichthyes > Orectolobiformes > Hemiscylliidae > Chiloscyllium > Chiloscyllium plagiosum. The sequence goes on from NC_057712.1 coordinate 55,302,519, forward strand.
GTCCAGAAGACTGGGAACATTTTTGATCCCAGCAAAGGGTGAATAACAAAGAAGGAGAATAAACTAGCAAGAACAACAACAAACAGTAAAAGTTTCTAAAAGTACATAGAAAAGAGGAGAATAGCTAAACATTGGCCCCTTCAAAAGGTGTGACTGAGGAATAAATGAGAGGCAAGGAATTAACCATTTTAAAACACATATGCTGGAGTCCTCTTTATGGTAGATGAGATTAAAGGCATTCCAAAAAAAAGAATATCAAGGAGCAAAAGGGATGGAGAAACTTAAAATGATCACTGTCGGTAGAGTATAAGTACCAATAAAACTAATGGCTGTCATATTCCTGGGTCTGATAGTTTGTATTTTAGGCGGAGATAGTAGATGCATTGGTTGTAGTCCTTCAAAATTCTACATATTTTGGAAAGATAAAGTGGATTGGAAAACCAGAAACCGAATACACTTTTCAAAGTGGTATGAAGACGGGAAGTAGGACACCATCAGACAGTTAGTCTAACATCCCTAATTGTGAAAATGCTGAAATTCATTATTGGGGAGGTTGTAGCAGGACATTTAGAAAAATGTAGTACAATAAAGTTAAAAGAATCACAACACCAGGTTATAGTCCAACAGGTTTAATTGGAAGCATTATCTTTCAGAGCACTGCTCCTTCATCAGGTGGTTGTGGAGTGCACAATTGTAAGACAGAATTTATAGCAAAAGTTTACACTGTGATGTAACTGAAATTATACATTGAAAAATACCTTGACTTTTTTAAGTGTCTCATCGGTTAGAATGACCATGTTAGTTTCACATCTTTCATATATAAAGCGCAAAACTTTTAAAGTTCACTTGAGAATGTAACTATTGTAAACAAATGGTGTCCACCCAGATAATGTATTGAAGGTGTTAGTCTGCTGTTTGTGCCATAATGTTTAGACTGATTCTAATCTAAAAATGAATTAACAGAATCTTACATAGATTCATGCAGTTTTTGAGCAAAGTGCAATGTAACTCTTCAAGTACAAATTCACCCCACAAACTTATGTGTATGTGTATATGTGCGTGTGTGTGTGTAAAGTTGGAACAATAGAACCAGGATAGGTATGGCCAACTCTCACAAACAAGGATTTCTAATTTCCACATTTTTAGCTTGGAATTTCAGCATCAGTTGCTGCTGGAGTCTCAACAAGGTTGGAAGCTGCTGTAAAGATCTCCTGGCTGCTAGGCTGAGTTTTTGCTGGATTTTTATTTATGTCTCTGTTGCTAGGTTGCATATGAGAAAATCAGATTTCTGAATTTGCATTTTTGCTACAGGTGTGTTTATGGGATATTACTATATTGGAACAGTTAATTATTAATAATTACTGTATCTATTATTCGGTTAAGTTTTCCAATAGAGTTAAGTTATTCTAAATCTCTTTCTTTTGTTGTATTTTGCTTAATGTAGAGTAGTTTGACCAGTTGCATTGCATCTGGAACATGGCACTTTAACTTGACTTTAAAATAAAAGGTTAGAATTTAGGCTACCTTCGTAAAATAGCTTGAGGGGATCTGGTCTAGTCCATAACAAGTGTAATTAAGATTTCCACGAGGCATTCAATAAGGTGTCACATAAAATGTTACTGTGCAAGTTAGGCTGATGATGTTCGGGTAATATGTTCAAGTGGATAGAGGATTGGCTAGCTGACAGGAAACAGAAAGTCAGGCGCGTTTTCATGTTGTAAAACTGCTACGGGGCTCAGTGACAAATCTTCAAATGATATTTCAATGAATGTGATATTTTGGGGTAGAAGTGACTTGTACAAGGACGGATTGCACCTAAATTGGAAGGGGACTAATATGCTTTCCACTCCATCTCTCTCTCTGCTAGTCACTTTCATCAAGAGAGTGGGGCCTAGGGTGAAATTCACTCATTGCAACTGAACAGGAGTTGTTTTGTCCTTGCTAGCAGAACCCACCTGCTTTGTCCTCTACCTTAGTACACACACACACAACTCCATGAATGACTTAATGAACCTTCAGTTTGCCCTTGTCCCAATCCAAAATGTTGAGTGGGTGAAAGACATCTGATGTCATTCGCTGCTCAGGGGCTGGCACAGACACAAGATGCTGAGTGGACAGCAAGTTCAGTTCAAATGTTCAGTATCCTTTGTTTATGATCAGATCAGTTATCTGAACAAAATACTCTCCACCTGTCTTGTTTGGAGTTTGTTCTGTCTTGACACAGCCTGCCACCTCCTGGTGACTACGCAGTACTGCAGTCCATAAGAGCTTGTGTTCTGCAATGCTACAGTGGGCTATCTTGTAGCATTTTTGGATTTTGAGATTAATATTTGAGAATGTAATATTCATTTGTAATGCATTTTGCAATACAGTCAACATTTTAACATTTATTACCGTAGCATTGCTGTTCAAACTGTTGAAGTTGAAGCCATAAATGTTAATTAGAAAACAATGGGAAATATTTGCATATAATTACGAGCCTTCCAGGTCATGCTGGTAAATGCTTATTGGGAGGACTGAAGCAAGCCAGCCATGAGACTTTTTATTGATGTTGTGGCTTTGATACAGTGGGACAAGGTCCAACTCTGACCTCAGAGTCAGGGTATAGCTAACTCAGGATCATATTGAGAAGCGTTTCCACCCACCAATATGTAATTACTTTGTTTTCAGTCAAAGGGTAGAATATTTATTGTGTTAATTAAATGAGAAAAAGTGTTGAGTTTCATTGAAGTTCCTCATTGAACAAGGTAACATGCTCAGTTATCAACACTTGCTTCCAGAGAGGTATTATACAATTAAGGCTTTAAGGGAGAAAGAATCAGTCAATTTACTAGTTTTGTCTTGGATCATGTAATCCCTACGGTATGGAAACAGGCCATTAGGCCCAACAAGTCCATACTAACTCTCCAAAAAGTAACACACCCAGAACCATTATTCTAGACTTACCTCTGACAAACACACCTAACCCACACATCCCTGAATACTATGGGCAATTTAGCATGCACATCTTTGGATTGTGGAAGGAAACTGGAGTACCTGGAGGAAACCCACACAGACACAGGGAGAATATGCAAACTCCACACAGTCACCTGAGGCTGAAATTGAACCTGGGACCCTATTGCTGTGAGGCAACAGTGCTAACCACTCAGCCATCGTGCCACCCACCAGTAAGCCACTGTGCCACCCTAGCTTGAATAACAACAATGTATTGTGACTTTAATGTAATGGAACACCAAGTCTCTTCACAGGGACATTATAAAACCATGTATGACACTCAGCCACAGAAGATGATACATAGTCATAACAGCATGGTCCAACTCGTCCTTACTGACCATGTTTCCCAAACTAAAATAGTCCCACTTACTTGCACTTGGTCCATATATCTTTACATTTTTACTTTTCATAACCTATCCAAATGTCTTTTAAATATTGTAACTGTACCTGCAAGGGAAGGTGCAGGGTGTGGTGGGTGGATTGTTTGGGGAGTGGACCAAATCAGGGAGTCACAAAGGGAATAGTCCCTGCTGAACGCAGATAGGGTTGGGGAGGGAAATATATCTGATGTGGGGTCTGATTGTAGGTGTCAGAAATGGCAGACGATAATGCGCTATATCCAGAGATTAGTGGGGTGGAAGGTGAGGACCAGGGGTGTTCTATCCTATGAGGTCAAGCAGGGCAACAGCAAAGTGGTTCAAGTGCCTTCCAGCTCTCATGGAATTTCTCTGGTGCTCTTATATTTTAATGATACCTCGGTCAGAGCTCACTCCAACTAAAGGATTGTTTATATTAAGTCAGGGAAGAGGAGAAGCTAGCTAGATGATAATAGGACCATGAAGTAGTTGAAAATGCATGGGCTGTGCTGAAAGTAAACCATTTCCTGACAGGACTTGAGGCTGTGGGCATAGGTAAGAAACAAAGAAGGAAGTGCTCATGCTTTGAAATTGGTAAACTTGATGTTAAGTGCTGTGCCGTAAGTGAGATATTTAAATGGAAGGCCTACCCTTTTTTCCCCTCTCAGTCTCTCTAACTCTAGGGTTCATCTCCACATATCTGCCTACCTTTATTTCCTCTCAACCTCCCCCCACCCCACCCCCCAGTTATCAGTGCTATTATAACCTTTTCCTGGTTGCTTCAGATTCTGAAGGAGGATCATTGGACTTAAAACGTTAACTCTGTTTCTCTCCACAGACGACATCAGACCTGCTGATGTTTTATTTGCTTCAAACCTCCACTATCTACAGCTCTTTGTTTCATTAAAGTATCTTCAGCGATGGCTTAATCTTTCTGTTGGCAGCAAATACAAACTTAGAAAACATAAAGAAAACATCCAAAACCATGAAATTATCAGATGGGGTGAGCAAAACAGTATCATTACGGAACTGCAACTGTCTTGAAACAACATAAGGGCCAATATGAGTTTTTGTACAAATGGTGAATAGCGATGGCCAGGTTGTTTAGAAAAAGAATGGATTTGTAGTTATCAGAACTCATTGGCCACTGTATAATGATGTGTATTGAGATTTTATAATAATTTTTAATTTACAAAATCCATTGTATGAACATTTATGCATGAATTTAGCCATTGAAGTACAGAGAGATTTGAATGAATCATGCTTCCCACCTTTAATAAAAACAAAGCAATAGTGATTTTTTTGAGAGTGATTAGGTATGGAGCATGAGCTACGACCTTATACATTCAAAGTTTGTGCGAATATTTGTAGCTCGGGTGCTCATTGTTGTGGTTCTATTCGTCGAGCTGGAAGTTTTTGTTGCAAATGTTTCGTCCCCTGGCTAGGCGACATCATCAGTGCTTGGGAGCCTCCTGCGAAGCGCTTCTTTGATGTTTCCTCCGGTGTTTATAGTGGTCTGTCCCTGCCGCTTCCGGTTGAAGACAGGAAGGCAGCTAACAATCCGCATACATGAACATCAACTAGCCACGAAACGACACGACCAGCTATCCTTAGTAGCCACACACGCAGACAACAAGCAACATGAATTCGACTGAGACAACACTACTATCATAGGGCAAGCCACTCAGAGAACAGCCAGGGAATTCCTAGAGGCATGGCATTCATCCACAAACAC
>NC_057712.1:55310414-55319646 GCF_004010195.1 Chiloscyllium plagiosum
GAGCTACAGGGAGAGGCTGAACAGGCTGGGGCTGTTTTCCCTGGAGCGTCGGAGGCTGAGGTGTGACCTTATAGAGGTTTACAAAATTATGAGGGGCATGGATAGGATAAATAGACAAAGTCTTTTCCCTGAGGTCGGGGAGTCCAGAACTAGAGGGCATAGGTTTAGGGTGCGAGGGCAAAGATATAAAAGAGACCTAAGGGGCAACTTTTTCACACAGAGGGTGGTACGTGTATGGAATGAGCTACCAGAGGATGTGATGGAGGCTGATACAATTGCAATATTTAAGAGGCATTTTGATGGGTATATGAATAGGAAGGGTTTGGAGGGATATGGGCTGGGTACTGGCACGTGGGACTAGATTGGGTTGGGATATTTGGTCGGCATCTGGTTGGAGACAAACGATGGGTCTGTTTCCATGCTGTACATCTCTATGACTGTATGACTCTAAGTGTACAATGGGGTGTAGATTGAAAGTAAATGGAGTAGAGATACAAGTCAACCATGATTTAATTGAATGGAAGAACAGGTTTGTTGTACTGAATGTCCTACTTCTGTTCACATGTTCTCATGTTCCAATGCAGCATATACTGGAAAACATAAAATAAAGGTGAAGTAGTATCAGAGAATGACAGTGTGTCCTGAGGCCTTACATATTTTCATCTGTCTGCTCTGTTATATAGCTCTCTGGTTTTAAATTGCTTTTGCTATTACCTTCAGATGGGCTGGACACTGAAATGACAGGCATGATGACTATTGGAAAATAGCACTTCAATTCATTCTGTACAAGATCTTCCTGGTGTTTGTAGATGATACGTTTCATGCTGCTGTCATTCTGCTATCAGTAGTTTTGACATTTTCACCATTTCCCTCATCTCCCATGTGATGGCCTTTCTCAATGATATTTCCCATTTAGTGCATATTAGGGCTATTTCATACTTTCTGAATGTGTCAACTAGGGATTGATGCAAATATATTTTGCAGTTAGGAAACAGAGGAGGTTTGCATTTTGTCAGTCTGAAGTGAATGGAAACTGTGCAACTGGACTATTCAATTCTTCCTTAACAGACAAGAACTTTAGTGGTTTTTAAATAAAGATAGGGTTCAAAATAGATACTAACAAATTCAAAATAGTTATGATGCTTTCCCCTCTCTCATTGCAACTCCAATCAATGGTCTTTAAACATTCGAGAATGAAAAATCTATTATTTAGTTTTTTTAAGTTCATTTTTCATGGTTTTAAATCTTCTATTAATCATACTAATTTTATAAATTAAGATTTGCAAAAGCACATTAAACAATTTTTAAATTAATTTCTTCATGGACTCATTTAAAGTGCTATATTTGTCTTATTCTCTTCTTCCAAAAGAAAATAAAACTAATATGCAAAAATTATTAAATTCATTTCAAGCAGCTAAATTGCAACAAAAAAATTGGTTTGCTTTCCTTTTTTTATTCATTCATGGGATGAAGATGTCACTGGCTCGTCCCGAATTTATTGCCCATCCCTAATTTCTCAGACGGCAGTTAAGAGTCAATCACATTAATAGGCATACCCTCAATAATAAATAGACTGCTTTGGATACTAAGGGAGGAACAACCTACAAGGTGAAGGCCATAGGTTCCAGGTCTCTGGCACTAAGCCTGGCTCTATGGCTTAGAATGGAAGTGGGAAAATAGCAGAGCAATATTGACAGGAGATTCAATGGTTAGAGGAACAGACAGGAGATCCTGTGGTTGCAAACGAGACTCCCGGATGGCATATTGCCTCCCGAGTGCCAGGGTCAGGGGCATCTCGGATCGAGTCTACAGGACTCTTAAGGGAGAGGGAGAGCAACCAGAAATCGTGGTACACATTGACATGGCAAGGAAAAGAGATTAGGACATGACAGGTAAATATTAGGGAGTTAGGTTGGAAGCTAAATGGCAGGACAAGCAGAGTAGTAATCTCAGGATTGCTACTAGTGCCACAGTCTAATGAGGCAAATGCAGCTGAACATATGGCTGCAGGGCTGGTGTAGGAGAGAGAGCTTCAGATATCTGGATCATTGGGATACGTTCTGGAGAAGGTGGGAGCTGTACAAGGAAAACGGGTTGCACCTCAACTAGAGGGGCAACAATATCCTGGACGGGAGGTTTGCTAGAGTTCTTAAACTAGATTGGCAGGCTAATTGGAACCAGAGCTATGGATCAGAGGATGGGGTAGCTGATGAACAGGCAGGAATGATAGACAGTTGATTTAGGGAAAATTTGAAGTCAGTGTGATGGGTTGAAGTGCCTCTATTTTAATGCAATTAGTGTCAGGACTAAGGGTGATTAACTTAGAGCATGGATCACTACTTGGATCTATGATGGTGTGTCCATTACAGAAACTTGGATATCACATGGGTAGGAATGGTCGTTGGATGATCCAGGGGTTTAGATGTTTCCAAAGGAATAGGGAAGAAGGTAAAAGAGGTAGGGGAGTGGCATCGCTAATCAAGGATTGAATCCCAGCTGCAGAAAAGGAGGTTGCCTACTGAGTCAGTGTGGGAGGAAGTCAGAAACAGAAAAAGAAGCAGACACTATATTTGGAGTTTCTATAGACCCTCTAGTAGCAACAGAAACATGGAGGAGCAAATTGGGAGGCAGACTTTGGAAAGGTGCAGAAGTAACAGGGTTGTTGTCATGAGTGACTTCAACTTCCCTAATATTGATTGGAACCTTTTTCGTGCAAACAGTTTGCATAGAACAGACTTTGCCAGGTGTGTCCAGGAAGACTTCTCAACTCAATATGTAGATAGGCCAACTAGAAGGGAGGCCATATTGGATTTGGTGCTTGGCAATGAACCAGGCCAGGTGTCAGATCTCTAGGTGGGAGAACATTTTGCTGATAGTGATCACAACTCCCTGACCTTAACTATAGTGATGGAGAGGGATAGGAGCAGATGGTATGGGAAAGTATTTAATTGGGGGAGGGGGAATTACAATGCTATTAAGCAGGAACTGGAGAGCCTAAACTGGGAACAGATGTTCTCACAGAAATGCATGACAGAAATGTGGAGGTTGCTTAGGGAGCACTTGCTGCGATAGGTTTGTTCCACTGAGGGAAGGAAGAGATGGTAGGAAGAAGAAACTTTAGATGACAAGAACATTTCGTCAAGACGGTAAAGGAAGCTTACTTAAAGTTGAGGAAGCAAGGATCAGACAGGGCTCGAGAGGGTTACAAGGTAGCCAGGAAGGAACTGAAGAATGGACTTGAGAGCTAGAAAAGGGCATGAAAAAGCGATAGGATTAAGGAAAACCCCAAGGTGTTATACCCTTGTGAGGAACACGAGTAATGGTAGGGCTAATCAAGGATAGTGGAGGGAACTGGTGTCTGGAGTTGGAGGAACTGGGGAGGTCTCTAATAAATACTTTGCTTCAGTATTCACTAGTAAGAGTGACCTTGTCGTTTGAGAGGACAGTGTGAAACAGGTAGATATGCTCGAACAGTTTGATGTTAAGAAGGAGGATATGCTGGGAATTTTCAAGTATGTGAGAATAGACTAGTCCCCTGGACCAGACGGGATATACCCAAGGTTGCTACGGGAAATGAGGGAAGTGATTGCTGTGCCTTTGTGTCCTCACTGACCTCTGAAGTAGTACCAAATAATTGGAGGGTGACACTGGATGTGGTGTTTATGGATTTAAGCAAGGCATTTGATAAAGTCCCCCGTAGTCGACTCATTTAGAAAGTAAGGTGGCATGGGATACGGGGAAATTTGGCTGTCTGGATACAGAATTGGCTGGCCCATAGAAGACAGAGGGTAGTAGTAGATGGAACTATTCAGCCTGGAGCTCCGTGACCACTGGTGTTCCACAGGGATCTATTCTGGAACCTCTGCCTTTTGTTATTTTTATAAATGACTTTGATGAGGAAGTGGAAGGGTGGGTTAGTAAGTTTCCAGATGGCATGAAGTTTGGTGGAGTTGTGGATAGTGTGGAGGCTGTTGTAGGTTGCAATGGGACATTGACAGGATGCAGAGCTGGATTGAGAAGTGGAAGATGGAGTTCAACCTGGAAAAGTGTGAAGTGATTCAGTTTGGAAGATTGAATTTGAATGTAGGTTACAGGGTTAAAGGCAAGATTCTTGGCAGTGTGGAGGAACAGAGGGATCTTGGGGGTCCATGTCCATAGATCCCTCAAAGTTGCTACCCAAGTTGATAGAGTTGTTAAGGTATATGGTCTATTGGCTTTCATTAGTAGGGGGATTGAGTTTGAGAACTGTGAGGTCATGCTGCAGCTACATAAAGTGCTGATTAGACCACACTTGGAATATTGTGTTCAATTCCGGTTACCTCATTATCAGAAGGATGTGGAAGTTTGAGGGTACAGAGGAGATTTACCAGGATGCTGCCTGGACTGGAAGGCATGTCTTATGAATAAAGGTTGAGAGAGCTTGGGCTTTTTTCATTGGAGCGGAGGATGAGAGGTGACTTGATAGAGTGGATAGCCAGACACCTTTCCCAGGCGGAAGCATCTATCATGAGGGGGCATAATTTCAAGGTGATTGGAGGAAGGTTTAGGGGAGATGTCAGAGGTAGGTTCCTTACACAGAGAGTGATGAGTCTGTGGATGCACTGCCAGCGATGGTAGTAGAATCTGATACATTAGGGATGTGTAAGTGACTCTTGGATAGGCACATGGATGACTACATTCACATTGCTGTGGGTCTGGAGTCACATGTAGGCCAGACCCAGTAAAAATAGTCCTTTCCTTCCTGGAAAGATATCAGTCAAAGAGACAAGTTTTTTTCCCCTGACAACAAATTCATCATTAGACTTGTTGTTCCACTTTTAAAAAATTTAATTCAAATTCTACCATCTGCTGTGACAGGATTTGATTGCAAGTCCCCAGAACATTACCTGGATCTTTGGATTAACAGTTTTGTGATAATATCACTAAACTATAGCCTCCCTTTATATGAATTGCTGAATTTAGCTTCATTTATTTCAAGATTCCAGAATTTATATCTATGTCCTTACTTCCAGAGGTTCAATTCTGACACTAACTATCCTCAGTTGTCAAGGCAGTATTGGTTAAATATTTCATGTTTCATGTTGGTGGCTTCCCTGTGATTATCATCATCAATTTTAGCCTGTTATAGACATGTTCTTGGTTATCATTGGTGTCAGTAACACTAGAGCATTTACTTCTTTGATTGTTCAAAATGCTCTATTTCAAATTATACAACAGTGTAACCTGAAGATGCTAAAACAGCACCTCACTGAGATCTGAACCAGAAAGTTACATTCTTTTTCACATGAATTTCAATCTCATGGAGGATAGAGTGAACATTTGGTTAAACACAGCCTGATATGAATTCTTAAGATACTTCATTTTAATATATGTTAACATAAACAATGATTATGATAAAAACTCACTTATTCCACTTGGTTTTATCTTGCTTTCTGTGCAAAATGTCAGCTTCCTATCACACTGGTGAATTGTTGTGCTTTCTTTCTTTACAAGAAAGGTTGTGAGAAATCAAATCCAAGAATTTTACTTGCAAACATAATCCCCTGAAAGTTGAGTTAATTACACAAAGATCCTCCATGGTATTGTGAATATCTATTTCATGGTTCTTGTGTTTGCATGTAAATTTTAGTTTTAGGAATTAACTTTTTTCTGAAGTAAACGGGATAAATGAAATTGAAGCATGGAAATATCTGTTGTCGTCATGTTGCTTTTAAGAAGTTAACAGCTAAAATTGTAAACTTCATGAGATGAGGAGCAAATTATTGCAGATGCTGGAATTTGTACTGAAAACAACAAATGCTGGTGATCACAGCTGGTCAGACAGCATCCACCGAGAGAGAGAAAGCTAACGTTTCGAATCTAGATGACTCTTCATCAGAGTGAAAGTGTCAGGTCAAATCGGGGGTGGTAGGTACGTTAGGGGTTGTCAGGTCCAGCAGGACCAGGTCAAATTGTGGGAAGAATTGGAAGGGGACATGGGGTGGAGAGGTAGGGGTGTAGGGAGATGGGGGTTTGAGGTGAGGGATGTGTCGGGTGGTATCAAGTTCAGAGTGAGGGGAAGATGAGGAAGCAGTCACCATTAGTTGGAAGAGAGTGACTGAAAGGTGGACCTGCAGGCAGAGTGCTAACAGTTTGGACTTGATTTGTACTCTACTCCGAGGGAAGCAGCTAATTGTTTGGCAACAATCTGTTGAATGTTTAAGAGCTATTCAATTCCCAAAAATTTAAAGTAATATAGGAGACTAGTGAGAGTTAATAAAATATGGAAAAATGAAATAAATAATTGAATTGATTTACAGAGTTAATCAGAAACAGATCATGGATAGTAGGATAGGTAATGTGTCAGAGCTGTATTTGGAATCCAGTGCAATCCAGTGCAATCCAGGACAAACATGTCAACTGGTGTTTCTCCAGTTCAAGTAGCTTCCACTCAGTTCATCATCCAGAGGGCAATCTATAGACACTGACACATCAGGGAAACCTACCTGGATATTTTATATCAAAAGGGAGTTGCTCCCAGCAGAATAGAGTCTTCTGATTAGGTCTGTGGGAAAAGAGGATGAGACTGAGAGTGAAGGAAGCGAGGGCACCCAAAGGGCAGAAGTGCAGGAACCTTAGACATTATAACTGTGCAAGAGACTGGAACTTGTTTCTTCTTGTTTTTGCTTCCCCCACTTGAATGTGTTCCTGTACCATACTGGACTAGGCCTATTTTGGTCTAGGACAGAAACATTTAGTATAACTAAGCCAGGACAATTGCAGCCCATTCGGGAGAAGCTGGAAAAGGATAGAAAAACAAACTCCAAAAGGTGTAACAGGCATTCAAAACAAACAAATACAGTTCTCCACAGTTGAAATAGTGCAGACAGGATTATCAGGTAGTTTAAAATAAGATAAATGATCTAAAATAATCTTTAATAATTCTTTTTTCCTCAAGAAAAACTTTTAATCATGAATTTATGCCATGGTTACACAATGAGCAGACTGTTTCTTTCAGTTTTATTTTGAAGTTACCATCTTATACTTGACCTGCCTTCTGTGCTGCCTTTCCTTTGTTTCTTGTGTGTTATTCACATACTCCTTGAGTGCTATCATGATTATACACAGGAGATTTGCTGATCTGATTAAGGGAAGGAGATTGTGATCCCAACATTGAAATTCTGAGCAAACTAATGATCTGAAATATATTTGATCGATGCTTTAATTTTGACCTTTGTGTGGTGAGATTTCTTCGTTTCTTGACAACACTCTGATGCATAAAGGCCCTGAGCAATATTGAAACATTCACACGTTTCAAGCTCATCCTGAGACTGGCTTATGGTCTGTGCCCCAGAGGAGGACCAATGTAAGTTGCTAACAGCAAGAAAATATGATTCACTGGAGATGCAGCCTCCCCGACCAAGATTTGTAGAAGCTTGCCAGTTGAAGCATATAGTGTGCAAACTTGGTATTAAGGACTTAGGACAAACAAACAAAAAAAAAACACATTCAATACAGAAAAGTAAAATCAAGAGCGGAGTACGAAATAATGACTGGTCTGATAAATTTTACATCTGATAGGTGTGGTTGCTTTCTCCCTGTCCCCACCTGACAACGGATTGATATTTAATGCTGAGGACTGATGTGAAAATAGTTATGCCTTGGAAAGAGCAATCTGGCAGGTCATGAATCTGCTGATACTATTCTCCAAGGGCAAAGTGTGGAAAAATATACAAACAATTTTATGAAATTTTGCAATAAGCTCATTTCACCACAAGGTGGCAAACAGCTGTCAAGCAAACAACAATGCACTTGTTAACCTGTTTCTCGACTTTTTTTTGTGATGTCCCAACAGTAAACAATATCTGAGAGTTTCTTTTTGAAATCCAGATTATTAGCTTCAAAGTGTCCAGGTTAAAATATGCAAGTTAATTCCATTAACATGAGGAAAATATTGTGTGTGTGTGTGTGTAGTAAACACAACATAACAGTGCTGTGCCATTCACTGGATAAAATCAGGAGCATAAAACATCTGTCAAAATAGTTATCTAGAGAATTATAGCAGGGGTAATCCACAATCAAAGTTTTTTGTCGAGGTTCGTCCCGAGCAGCTCTGTGATGCAGGACTCTGTGCTCTACTGGTTGTCACCTGGGATGCACACTGAGATAAACATCTAGTGTTCCTGGAAGACCATGGACTTCGTGAAAGATACTGTTTGGTCTGCCCAAAGCTTGTTGATTTTCCAGTGTAAAGTGTTCACCTCAACTAAGCATTGCAGACTGGCAAATTCCAAGGTCCAGGACTGTGTGCGGAAGAACATACTAAAGATGAGGCGGCTACTGTCAAGGCACAGTGGGGCAAGCCATCTTCTAAAGTCTTTCTGCCAAAGTACAACAAGGGTCCATTCAGTTATCAGACCCTCTTGTTACCTCTGTGTAAGTTAGCTCGCTGGTCTGGGAGGTTTGTTTTCAGACATTTCATCACCATGACATCATGGTACCATCAGAGAGAGTCTCTGGTGAAGTGCTGGTGGTATGTCCTGTCTCTCTATTTAGAAGTCTTGGTTTCTTAAGGTAGCTGATGTCATTTCCAATCCCATCTATCTTCCCTTGAAAAAAAGAACCGGAAATCCCGTGAAGATCTCCAATTCAGCAAGTGAGCTTGCCAGTGCTTTTGATGGTGCTGCACTGGGGACACTGCTGCAGTACTAGTAAAGCTAATGGTGGACTTTAAAGGGTAGAGGTGATCTAAAGACTGGAGGTGATTTTTCTCATTAAAGGGCTTAGCTGAGATGATGCACTTCAATATTGATGCAAGATCAAGGAAGTTAAGGCCACTGCATGTCCTCCCTTTTTTAAACAATCATGTCCATATAGCTCAATCCTCCTACTTGCTGGATCCTATGAGTTTTTCACATGTCTTTCTCTCTGGCTTGTCAAGCCATTGCCCTGTCATCTTGACATCTGTAAGGACTCTACTGGAGGGTCACAGGATCCACCTCCAAACGGACCCCTCCACCAGGGATATATTTCCTTCCCCTCCCCTATCAGCGTTCTGAAAAGACCACTCCCTCTGTGACTCCCTCGTCAGGTCCACACCCCGGGAGAAACCCAACCTCCACTCCCGGCACTTTCCCCTGCAACCGCAAGAAATGCAAAACTTGCGCCCACACCTCCCCCCTTACTTCCCTCCAAGGCCCCAAGGGATACTTCCATATCCGCCACAAATTCACCTGCACCTCCACACACATCA
>NC_057712.1:55319933-55335060 GCF_004010195.1 Chiloscyllium plagiosum
GGGCTTATGCCCGAAACGTCGATTCTCCTGTTCCCTGGATGCTGCCTGACCTGCTGCGCTTTTCCAGCAATACATATTCAGCTCACAGCAGCATAGCTTGGTATGGCAACTGCTCTGCCCAAGACTGCAAGAAATTATGGGGAGTTTTAAACACTGCCCAGTCCATCACAAAAACCAGCCTTCCTTCCATTGACTCCACCTTCTACTGCTTTGGAAAGTGACCAAAGATCCCTCTCAACCTGGTTATACTCTCTGCCGTTCTCTTCCATCGGGTGGAAGATACAAACGTTTGAACACGGAGCAACAGATTTAAGAACACCTTCTTCTCCACTGTTATCAGACTCATAAACGGACCTCTCTTATATTAGAGTTGATCTTTCTCTGCAACTGTAGTGTTATATTCTGAATTCTGTTCTACCATCCTGATGTACTTACATAAGGTATGATTTGTTAGCACAAAAAATACTTTTCACTGTATCGCATTACATTTGACAATCATAAATCAAATCAAACTCTCAGTGTCAGCTTCCTTCTAAGAGGAGATCTCCCACACCCCATCTCAACCTGTCACATGACATCCAAATCTTTGCTGAGTTAGGTTGTGGAGGGTGCAACAAAGAACTATGATATGACTATCTGTATACAATATTGTAATGCCTTGACAAGTCCAGAGATTTTAGGAGTAGAAACCAGCGAAAGGGGAGGACCTGGTTCCCATATTCCTGAAACTCAGGATGTTGTTCAATCCCTCTTTCAAAATCGACAGGAATCTGAAGACCATGACAGAAGCATGGAGGGATGGGAATGTTCAGACAGAGAATAGGAGGTTTAATAGTGACAAAGCTCAATTGTCTTTCTTTGAAACTCAGGACCTCCAAATCATGGTGAAAGACTTGTCTTTACCATAAATAACATGACTGTCAGAATGGATGGGGAGAGAAACTTGGGCTAAAATGTTAGGGGAACAGATGGCTGCACAGCAAATGCTGATCCAGTTGTTGCAGTTCGAACTTTATGATAAACCTCAGTTATATCACACCTAAGGAATGCTTCAGTGACATGTTGGAATTGGGACAGGGCTGGGTACTTCAAGCAAGGTTACCCTTGACAACTATGACCACCACTGCTTTCAGGTGCAGAGATATCATGCAGTACAATGCTCGTACTTTCATACTAGACATTAAGCTAGTTGGACCTCCCACTCAGTGGGAAAAATGTGTTAAGATTCCTTCAAAACGAGGCTGACTATTATTTAGAGTGAAAGGGACATGAATGTGAAATTTGGCAAAGTAGCACCATCATGTCTAATTGACACAAAAGTGAAGTTGTGTGCCATTACTCACAAGTTTTTATGAGAGCATCTTGCTAAGGAGTCTGAGCTGTTTGATGTACCTTACCTCAATAAGGTCTCAACTATACAGGAATCAGACAATTTGTGGCTACATTGAGTACAGGTAGGGAGAAAGCAATCACAAATTTTAAGGCCTAGATTTCTGGTGGTCTGTGACCCAATTGATATTTCAGTGGAAGTAAGGAAGTTGAGAATACCGGTGATTTTGGGGTTGAATGTATTAAGAGACATTTGGATGTCCATGGAAAATGTATCTTGTGACTGCATTGAGCAGCACATTATGAGGTTGGCAGACATAACAAAAGATTAGATTAGATTACATACAGTGTGGAAACAGGCCCTTCGGCCCAACAAGTCCACACCGCCCCGCCGAAGCGCAACCCACCCATACATTTCCCCTTATCTAACACTACGGGCAATTTAGCATGGCCAATTCACCTGCCCTGCACATCTTTGGACTGTGGGAGGAAACCGGAGCACCCGGAGGAAACCCACGCAGACACGGGGAGAACGTGCAAACTCCACACAGTCAGTCGCCTGAGGCGGGAATTGAACCGGGTCTCTGGCGCTGTGAGGCAGCAGTGCTAACCACTGTGCCACCGTGCCGCCCAGAGTTATTGATCTTGCTCCCCATGCTCAAGGTGTTTCAGCACGAATGGGACCCTAGACCCATTTAAGAGAAATTATTTTACCTGCCAAAACTATTATTATTTTTGAAGGCAATGTAAGCAGTCTACAAGTGGTTGACATCATGCCTTGCTAAAGAGTCACATATCATATGGATCAGAACACTGTGCCTGAGCAGTGGTTAGCACTGCTGCCTCACAGCACCAGTGGTCCCAGGTTTGATTCCTGCCTTGGGTGACTGTCTGTGTGGGGTTTGCACGTTCTCCCCGCATCTGTGTGGGTTTCCTCCGGGTGCTCCAGTTTCCTCCCACAGCGCAAAGATGTGCAGATCAGGTGAATTGGCCATGGTAAATTGCCCATTAGTCAGAGGGTCTGGGTGGGTTACTCTTTGGAGGGTAGTCTGGACTGGTTGGGCCAAAAGGAAATCTAATCTAACCAAACTTCCACTTGGTGTAACTGGAGCTGTTTTCACTGTGGCAGAAAAAAAAGGATAGATTGTCCATTCAGGTTATTGCCAATGACAGCAACAAAAATGGTTCCCTCAACCAAAAATGCACGTAAGTGTCCTTAAACTGACACTGTCAATGGACAGCAGACTAATGGAGGAAACATCTCTAACCACACTTCAAAGACGGACATTGAGTTGGAGGAGATCTGCATGACGCAGCTTGACTTTACTCTCACCAAGTAGGGGATAACCTTCAGTAAAAGTGATGATGACATTGGATACTGTAACATTGTGAGCAACAAGATTGTGACCATCCAATATGACCTAAAATGACCATCCAATAAAAGTTCCTTCCTGCTAGATTCCATCTCATCATTGGGAGGAAGTATGGGGCTGCTTGCAGAACTCTTTGGAGAGAGGTTTCTATTAAGAGTCGACAAGCTAGTATGCCTTTCCAATAGACTTTGACAGACAGAAAAATGGACAACTGAGGATCACTGTATACGAAGATTCATAATGATGCTTACCTCTATATAGGATTTAGGATGCATTGCCAAAGCTGTGAAGCAGTTTGTTTTCTGCATTCTTGATATGGCTCCAGCTATAACTTGCTGAACTAAACATTGAAGAACCAACACTCTGAAAGGGTGCTGGGGGACTTTACAAATTTGGGCTCTGTAATACCCCTGCTACCTTAGTGCATGTGTAGGATTAAGATTTTGATGATTTTCATTTCTAGTCTTTTCTTGTATATCTGGATGACATACTCAGCTTGATACTCAAGGAGTCACTTGTAAGACTGGACACAATCTTAACCCTCTTGTTACAGTTTTAATTTGAATGTTGAACCAGAGATGTACCAAACAATAAGTCAGGTCCCTTGAATACTTAGTCACCAATTGGTGATGAGATGAGAAAATCATTAGCAGTAGAGGAATGGCCTTGGCTGAAGACAAGGAGGAAGCTGTGTGAATTCTTCAGTCTGGTAAGTGTATAGGTGAGGCTTTGCACAGTTAGCTTCCCCAGTCTTTGCTTTGCTGAGGAAATCAGAAAATGCTGCAGGAATCATTGGGCAAGGATGTATGAGGCATGGTACCTCAGAAAGCATCACAGAGTTGGACCCTCAGGCAGAAGATTGTCTCAATACCTGTCCCTGGTTAATCAGATTTCCAATTCCCTGTCACACTGGGAATATCCCCAGTTTCCTTGACTTAGAAGTGGTATTCTCAAGTTCATGAACAGAAATCGTTTATGTCAGTTAGAGTCTAAAACTGAACAAAGGGAATATGGAGAATTATTCTGGATGGAGACAGTGTCACTTATACTTTTATGATGAGGTCCAAATCAGGTCCAGATGCACAGAGCTAGTTTTTTTTCCACTTTTGCAAAATTGTATCCAAACTGGCATGAAAACGGCTGAGCTACTGGATGAAGATAAGTGAGCAGGCTGGAGTCCTGGCTTCTTCATGAAGAGAGAGATAGAGAAAAGATAACTGCACAGCGGGGGAGCAGTGTTACAGGCCTAAGATGGCTGCTGATATTGATGACTTCCTGTTGAAATTGAGAAAAAGTGAATTTTGGCAAAAACAGGCAGGCAGCTTCAGACTAACGTGGGATTCCCTGGTCACTAAAAAAACACTAGAGGTCCTTGCAATGGATCTTATAATCCTTGAAGTCATTAATAATGAGACCAAGCACATTCTTGTACCCCTGGATGTCTTCACCAAGTTCACGCAGACCATTCTCAAACATATCTAAAAGACCTCAACTCTAGCCAATGTGTTAGTACGTGATTGGTTCTCCATTCCACTGTTTGGTGTTGGCTTTAAAGTGATAAGAGGCACAACTTAGACAGCAAGATCCTACAGGAAATTTACAAGGCTTAAGCATTGACAAAAACCACACTGCCTGCATCATCCCTTTCATCCGAGGGTATAGAAGGGATGTAGATGTCATTTACATGGACTTCAGTCAGACGTTTCATAAGGTTCCTCATGGTGGGTTGATGGAAAAAGTGAAGTCACATGGAGTCCAGAGTGTACTAGCTAGATGGATAGAGAATGGATAGAAAGGGCTGGGCAAAGGGAGACAGAGAGTAGTAGTGGAAGGGAGCTTCTCAAAATGGAGAACTGTGACTAGTGGCATTCCACAGGAATCCGTGATCTAGAGGAATGTATAGGTGGTCTGATTAGCAAGTTTGCAGGTGACACTAAAATTGGTGGAGCAGCAAATAGTGAAGGGGACTGTCAGAGAATGCAGTAGAATATAGATAGATTGGAGATGTGGGCTAGAGAAATGGCAGATGGAGTTCAATCCAGACAAATGCGAGGTGATACATTTTGGAAGATCCAATTCTACAGCGAACTATATGGTAAATAGTAAAGCCCTGGGGAAAATTGATGTACAGAGAGATCCGGGTGTTCAGGTCTTTTGTGCCCTGAAGTTAGCAATACAGGTCGATAGAGTGGTGAGGGCAGCATATGGCATGCTTTCCTTCATTGGAAGGGGTATTGAGTACAAGTGTTGACAGGTCATGTTATAGTTGTCTAGGTCTTTGGTTCGGCCACATTTGGAATGCTGCGTACAGTTCTGGCCCCCACATTACCAAAAAGATGTGGATGTTTTGGTGAGGGTTCAGAGGAGGTTCATCAGGATGTTGCCTGGTATGGAAGGCACTAGCTATGAAGAGAGGTTGAGTAGATTAGGAGTATTTTCATTAGAAAGACGGAGGTTGGGGGGGGGGGGAGAACCTGATTGAGGTCTACAAAATCATGAGGGGTCTATGACAGGGTGGATAGCAAGAAGCATTTTACCCCAGAAAGGGGGATTCAATTACTAGGGGTCATGAGTTCAAGGTGAGAAGAGTAAAGATTAAGGGAAATGTATGTGAAAATTTATTTATGCAGAGAGTGGTGGAACGCGTCACCAGTGGAGGTGCTAGAGACGGGCAAAATAGCGTCATTTAAGATGTATCTGGACAGATACATAATGGGCAGGGAGCAGTGGAAAATAGACAATAGGTTTAGATAGAGGATCTAGATTGGCACAGGTTTGGAGGGTCAAAGGGCCTGTTCCTGTAATTTTCTTTGTAACGTATAGCACGAACAATTCAATGGTATGTATGACTGTCTGTGCACTTTGCCTCCTGAAAGTAAACACAAGTGGCCAGAGTACTTCTGAAGCTGGTTTATACCAGTGATAGCCCTCAAAATTAGATCATTCTCTACATTAAGACTTTTTTGGATGAGACCAGTCCTTCCCTCAAACCATTTCTACGTGCATATTGTGCATTCCAATGGAGCTAGTCAAATCAACACATGGATAGCTGAACATTGCTAAGACATTTGAACTGCATTTAATACTGTAGTCACTAGCAGCATGCAGGTTTTGCTGACTGGGGCTGCATTTATTGCCCTTGGGAAGGTAATGGTCAGCTACCTTCTTGAACTGGATTAGTGGTGCTGGAAGAGCACAGCAGTTCAGGCAGCATCCGAGGAGCAGTAAAATCGACGTTTCGGGCAAAAGCCCTTCATCAGGAATAAAGGCAGAGAGCCTGAACTGCGTGCTTCAGGCTCTCTGCCTTTATTCCTGATGAAGGGCTTTTGCCCGAAACGTCGATTTTACTGCTCCTCGGATGCTGCCTGAACTGCTGTGCTCTTCCAGCACCACTAATCCAGAATCTGGTTTCCAGCATCTGCAGTCATTGTTTTTACCTTCTTGAACTGTTGTAGTCCATTTACTGTACATACACGCATAATGCTATTAGAGAGGGAATTCCAGGAATTTGATCCAGTGACACTGAGGGAACAGCAATATATTTCCAAGATGGTGAATGCCTTGTAGGAGAACTTGCAGGTAGTGCTGTTTTGCCCTTGTCCTTCCAGATTGTGGTGGATGTGGGTTTAGAAGGTGTTGTCATTGTGAATTGATGTATTTCTGCAGTGCATCTCAGATAGTGGGCGGCACGGTGGCATAGCTCTGTTGCCTCACAGCGCCAGAGACCCAGGTTCAATTCCCGCCTCAGGTGACTGACTGTGTGGAGTTTGCACATTCTCCCCGTGTCTGCGTGGGTTTCCTCTGGGTGCTCCGGTTTCCTCCCACAGTCCAAAGATGTGCAGGTCAGGTGAATTAGCCATGCTAAATTGCCCGTAGTGTTAGATAAGGGGTAAATGTAGGGGTATGGGTGGGTTGCGCTTCGGCGGGTCGGTGTGGACTTGTTGGGCCGAAGGGCCTGTTTCCACGCTGTAATGTAATCTAATCTAATCTAGTGTACACTCAGATACTGAGCACTTGTGGTGGAGGGAATGGATGCTTATGGATGTGGTACCAATCAAGTAGGTTACTTGTTCTTGGATAGTATTAAACTTCCTGAGTGCTGTTGAGGCTGCTCTCATCCAGGCCAGTGGGAAGTATTCCAACAAACTTTTGATATGTGCCTTGCAGATGGTGGACATTCTTTGGGGAGTCAACTAGTGAGTTCCTCACTGCATGATTCCTGGCCACTGACATGCTATGGTAGCCATATACTTACACTACCCTAATTTTTATAGCTGGCACCCAAGTAGACAAAGAGGGAAGTACTGAGACAAAATAAAACATGGAACAATTGTAAAGTTGACAGGACTGGTCAGTTGGTGCAAAGGGATTCATCTGAAATCAGAACATCAGAAGTTCTGAATAAAATACAGAATGTGTTGGACCCTGAACTCTACAGAGTCATCAAGCACCTGGACTTAGGTGGTCACACCTGTTTTATTGAACCAAAGGCTGGAGGAAAGCCTCAGAAAATGGTTCACAGAGCGTGGATGACATGGGGTAAGCAGCTTACTCCATGATAATGTGGAATCTGATGTGTCCATGCCTCATGGCTCCTGAAGTACAATCTGATAGCAATTAGAATTCTGGAGTGGCTTGTGTGTTGTCAATTCAGGAACTGCACTTATTAAAGGCACCAATATACCTTAGCTTCAAGACAAAGGAATTTGGATGCTGCAAGTCGGAATTAGATCCACACTCAGAACGTAGAGGTGAAAGAGTAGTATTCTAACCCATTGAATCATCCAGTCCATCACCTACGGCTGAAAAGAGTGCCAACACTTCTTTTAGAAACAAGAAATGGGTCAAAATTGTTCTGGGAATTGGAGAAATTTGGTGCCTTCTGTGGCTGCAGTGAAATGTTGAATGATGCAGCAACAAGCTGCATGATAAGACGACAAATTCGGCTTTGTTAGGATATTGTACAATTAATAAAGCTACACTTAATCCTATTGTCTCAAAATTGACCTGCACTCTAATAACACGAATACACCACCAGAAGTAAACTTGGGCATCAGTGAATCCAGAAGGAAAATCCTGTTCCTGTATTTCACATTGTACAGCTGTGTGGGAAAAGAAACTGCCTATAACTGTTAAAGGTTTCTGGCCCAAGCTTGTCTTACTTTGCAGCTCACAAACTACTGGGACACGAATCAGATATTCCTGTGCTGTCAAAATTGGCATCAAGGTCACTTCTCCTTAAAGCAAACAGTTGCACAATAAAAAGTTTAATTATAGTTGGCACATTTATCCCCCTTATCCCTAGACTGCCTGTCCCTCAAGTGCCTGCAGCCGTTTCCTCAGGCCAAGTCTATGGTTACAGAATCTCAGTTTCCTTCGAAGTGTGGGAACTTCGACTGTCAGGTCATCCAGCTGTACCACCAAACTGCTTTCTCATATTTGTCACAAGTGTCTAACTGGATCTATAATAAAACTGTAAAGAACAATAAAGCAGGCTGAGTCTCAGGGGTAAGCTGAGAGAATACAAATATTGTGCTCACCTGCCTGCCCCTTTCCTATTCATACAAATCCTCTAATACATTGTCAATGGAATTCCCTCTCTCAGTATAGAAATAATTTCCGTAAAGACAATATCACAACAATTATTTACTTATTCCTTTGGAAATAAGTATTGGCACACAGGAAAGGCACATTCGTTTGAAGCCCACAACAGCTTGTATATACTCCATCAATGAATGCATTTTGCTAGGTTATTCTTTTCAGCTGAGTAAAATATTAACTTAAAGAAACTGTTTTCCATTGTCTTGCCTATCTATAATTTAATATTCTCTCCATTCACTACTAACCGAATTTTCAATGTGTTCATTTGTTTCCTTTCATTTATGTTGAGTGGAAATTAATGCCTCCATCCCCCACTACAAAATGCATTTGGACGTGAGGGGGAACTGCTTGATTGGGTGGCAGGATGTATGTTTGAGATCCTACTACCTTCCTGACCTCCCTTTATCAAGCTCAGGAGGAGAGTGGAGTGTGGCCTTCCCAACCAGAGGCAATTGAGGCCCGTAAGTTGTCTCATGGTCATTAATATTCAACCAGCATGATCGGTGACCTTGCTATCCAGAAAGTCTATCCACAAAACCCTACTCAGCTCTCCATGGCCCACTAGTGAGGAGAGTCTCTTATTCTCAGGCACTCTGCAGACTCCCAAAATGATTTTGATAATCACATCTCTATTGCACTAATGTGAATATGGTAGAATTCTAACAACAAAGCCAATTTGTGCATTTCCTTGACATTTGTCTGTCTATCAGAAATAAATGTCATCCATTTCCTGGTCATTGCAGTTTATCCATTTCCAAATTGCTCACATTTGAAACCCTGAGCTTGGAATTGAATTTTGCAATGTGATTAGATTTACAGGATCTTGTGATGCAGTGCTAGTGGACCTCTGGACCAGAAGGTCACAGTTCAAGTCCCACTTGCCCCAGAGATGTGTTAAAACATGTTCTAACAGGTTGACTAAAGGAACTATCAACATCCACAAGTGACAAGAGCAATTAGGAAATGATAATAATTGGTGTTCTTCCTAGCAATATCTGCATCTGAAGAATTAATAAAATGTGATGTTTCACACTCAATTGGACTCTGGTTGTCTTTAACCCACACAAGTGCAAAAAGGTGCAAAGGTTTCCTGACTTGTGAAAGTAACTCAGTGGTTATCAAAAGGGCATATTTTATTTAACTATCTCAAAACCTTGCCTTACCTTTTACCATTCTGTAGACTTAATTTCCTTTACACCTCTAATTTCCACTTAAATACTGTCACACTGCAAGAACAACAGCTTGATTTAAGGATATTGAATTCTGGTGTTTCCCTGGGAACTCCCTGCTTTTCCATGTGGTCGACTGAGGGATTTAGCGGTACATTTTGCTGTATTTTCCTTCTCCAATGTTGCTGATACCAATGAATGATGATGATTAGATGAAGTAAACGTTAGACCCTGTATCTAGTCTTGCTTCCATTGAAAAATCAGAGTGCAACTGATAACAAGATCATGGTGACAGTAAAGGAATGCATTATTTTGCTCTGTAACAAACAGCAGCAATTTAATAACTTAAGTATTTGTGCATGTCATATACCCAACTGTCATAAACCATATGTGCCTTGTTAGTAATAGTTAGTTGGCTATTTAACCATAGGAGGCATCACCCACACATTCCAGTCGTGGTTGGTGACATTCCATTTCCTGATCATCAGGAAAAGTGAGAAAGCTGATGAAAAAGAATTCAATTGTAGTACCTCAAATGGCAAGCTGACTGACCTCAGCAAATTGAACATAGTAAAAAGACTGAAGCTGAGACTTTAAGATCTGCATGGTTCATTGACTCATTCTGTAATCTGATTTACTGAAGGAATTCACGAAAACATTTATAATGATAAACAAAACTGCTGCAGGATCGCCTAAGAATGCTGACATTTTTATACTTCCATAAGAAAATATATTATTCCTTCAATTTATTTTTCTAGCCAATTTAAGGAATGGGAAAAAAATCATTTAACCTATATATCTCTCAGTATATTTGAAAAAAAGGTAGAAACCATTAAAAACTATACTATCTATAAATGTGGACATGCACTAAACTATGACAATACTATTCCAAAGAAATAAGGTTTATTTAAGACTCATTTTTGGTATATTCATTTTTTAAAATAAATCAGATTTGGCACTTATCTGTGTATAGTCTGTTGTCTGCTTTTTAGGTGACAGTCTATTTCATGGCCTTCTGAACTGAAACAATATCAGAGAGTAATGGATTTAACCAACATTCTTACAGGAGCTTCCAAACTGATACATTAGTGATCAACTGTTTAAATTTATTCCCCTGCATTCTTAACTGGATATCTTTTTGTCTGCACATTTTATTTAACTATCTTAAATCCTTGCCTCACCTTTTACCATGCTATGTACTCAATTTCCTTTATATCTCTGCTTTCCACAGCAGTATTTGAACAGTGGAGGTTTATAAATAAGGGCCAAATCAATTAAGCTGAGAGGCAGAAGAATAATTAAAGGCAGTTATGCACACCAAAAAACAGCTGTAGGTCCTTGGAATCTATTATCTAGATTTTCACAATGACTCCATTCCATTTAGAGCATAATTGTAATCTTGATGGAAGAGAAGGAAAGAAAATGGTAAAATTAGGAAGTAGTTCTAATAAATGTGTTATGTGGCTTTGCTGATTAAAACCATGCCATCATCATTAATTGGCATGCAAAGCCAGATATGCCAATTGTAGACATTGTGACTGACTAAATCAATCATGGTACTTGGAGAAACTAATCATAAACTGTCACAAAGGAAGAATGTCAATCAACCATGTTTGAATCTAACAACGTGATTTCCAGTTGGAAGAAGTTTACGAAAATTTTGCATTATAAGCTGTCAGTGCTTACATTAATTATCTTTAAACTTACAGCATATTCCTATCACTGCTCTGAGCTGCAGTTTGAGGGTATATCCTAAGCATAGCACTTCCAAAATCATTCATCAGACACATTCCATTGTGGTATATTTAGACTGTCCTACATGGAGGAAAGGGTTAATTATTCTTGATGAACAAAAGCACCTTGAAAGTGGGGTAGACAGATAATGAAAAAGTTGTTGGATGATTGCCTTTATTGGTCAGTGCATTGAGTACAGGAGTTGGGAGGTCATGTCATGGCTATACAGGACATTGGTTAAAGATACTTTTGGTGTCAATAAAGTGTGATGCTGGATAAAGCACAATAGGTCAGGCAGCATCTGAGGAGCAAGTGAGTTGACATTTTGGACTTTACCCTTCATCAGGACTCATTTGGGTTAAGTCTGAAACATCGACTTCCTTGCTCCTCAGATGCCTGATCCTGCTATGCTTTTTCCAGTGCTATACTTTATTAACACTGCAATCTCCAGAGTCTGCAGTCCTCACTACCTTCTAGGATACTTTGGAATATTATGTTGAATTATGGTCTCCTTGCTACAGGAAAGATGTTATTAAACTTGAAAGAGTTCAGAAAATATTTAAAATGATATTGCCAGGGTTGGAGGGTTTGAGGTATAGGGAGAGCTGGTTTAGGGTGGGGCAATTTTCAATGGAGCACTAGAAGCTGAAGCATGACCTTATGGAACTTTATAAAATCATGAGGGCCATGGACAGGATGGATAGATAAGGCCTTTTCCTCAGGATAGAGTGTCCAAAATCAGAGGGCAAAGTTTAAGGTGAGAGGGGAAAGACTTAAAAGCAATCTTAGGGGCAACTCTTTCACACAAAGGGTGGTACATGCATGGAACGAGCTGCTAGAGAGAGTGGTGGCGCCTGGTACAATTTCAATTATTCAAAAGGCCTCTGGGTGGGTATATGAATACGAAAGATTTAGAGGGATTTGGACCAACTTTTGGCAAATGGCACTAGATTAATTTAGGATTTCTGGTCAGCATGGACGAGTTGAAAAGAAGGGCTGAACATAGAACATAGAACAATACAGCAGAGTACAGGCCCTTCGGCCCTCGATGTTGTGCCAGGCTTTTGTCCTACTCTATGACTCCGTGACTTTATTGCTTTATTAATAGTTCCTGAGTGTGTCCATAAGGGGCTATATTCTATGATGTCAGAACATATAAAATTGGGACTGTAGGGTTCCACAGATGTTCGCTCTTACCCTCTCCTCTACAAAGTCCACATAGAGTCAGAGAGTTGTATAGCATGGAAATACACCCTTCAGTCCAAATCATTCATGCCAACCAGATATCCTGAATTAATCTAGCCCCATTTGTCAGTATTTGGCCCATATTCTCAAAACTCTTCCTATTCATATACCCACCCAGAGGCCTTTTAAATGTTGTAATTGTGCCAGTGCCATCGATTCCTCTGGCAGCCCATTCACACATGCACCACTCTCTGTGTGAACAAGTTGCTCCTTAGGTCCCTTTTAGATCTTTCTCCTCACCAAGTACATGTAAATCCTGTCCCTCAGGATTCCCTCCAACAATTTGCCTACCACTATATAGACAGATCAGTCTATAGTTCCCTGGCTTTTCTTACTAACTTTCTTATCACCACATTAGCCAACCTCCAATCTTCTGGCACATCACCTGCGGCTCTTGTTAATCCAAATATCTCAGCAAGGAGCCCAGAAGTCTCTTCCTTAGCTTCCCAACAGAAATGTAGGGTGCACCTGATCATGCTCCAGGGATTTATCCACCTTTATGTGCTTTAAGACATCCATAATCTCCCCCTCTATAATATGGACATTTTTCAAGATGTTGCTATTTATTTTCCCACATTCTCTATCATCCATATCCTTCTTCACAGTAAACATTGATGCAAAATACTTGTATAGTATCACCCCCTTCTCCTGCAGCTCCACACAAAGAAGGCCTTGCTGATCTTTTCGGGGTGGAGAATGTGGTGCCAGAAAAGCATTGCAGGGCAGGCAGCATCTGAGGAGCAGGAGAATTGATGTTTCGGGCCAGAGCCCTTCTTCAGGATTCCTGATGAAAGGCTCCAGCCCGAAACGTCAATTCTTCTGCACCTCAGATGCTGACTGATCTGCTGTGCTTTTCCAGCAACACACACTCGACTCTGATCTCCAGCATTTGCAGACCTCACTTGCTCCTAGTTGATCTTTTCGGGGCCCTTTTTTCTCTCACTTGTTACTCTTTATCTTTAATGCATTTGTAGAATTTTATACATTCTAAAGTGCAGCCATTCACAGACACTGATGTCAGACAGAAATCATGTGGAAGAGTCTGTGTTGGATTGGGGTGGACAAAGTTAAAAATCACACACCAGGTTATTGTCCAATAGGTTTATTTGGAAGCATTAGCTTTTGGAGTGCTGCTCCTTCATCAGGTAGCAGTAAAACAAGATCATAAGACACAGAATATATAGCAAAAGATTACAGTGTCATGCAAGTAAAATGATAAATTGAACAAACCTGGATTGCTGTTAAGTCTTTTATCTTTTAGAATGGGTAGCAAGTTTTGGTTCATTAATATGCAAATTTTAGGACTTTTTCAGTCACATTCTTGAGATAACTGAAGGTCTTATAAAAAAGGTGACATCTCAGCTCAGATAATGCATTAAAGGTGTGAGGTTAGAGTCAGCCTGTATCCCAATCTTCAGTCAGACTGATTCTATTTCCAAAGTAGGAATTAATAAAATATTACATGGATTGAGTAACAAAGAGGATTGATGAGGGCAGAGCAGTGGACGTGATCTTTATGGACTTAAGTAAGGCATTCAACAAGGTTCCCCATAGGAGACTGGATAGCAAGTTTAGGTCACATTCAATACAGGGAGAACCAGCCATTTGGATGCAGAACTGGCTCAAAGGTAGAAGACAGAGGGTGGTGGTGGTAGGTTGTTTTTCAGATTGGAGGCCTGTGACCAGTGGAGTGCCACAAGGATCGGTGCTGGGTCCACTAGTTTTCGTCATTTATATAAATGATTCGGATATGATCATAGGAGATATAGTTAGTAAGTTTGCAGGTGACACCAAAATTGGAGGTGTAGTGGACAGTGAAGAAGGTTACCTCAGATTACAATGGGATCTTGATCAGGTGGTCCAATGGGCTGAGAAGTGGCAGATGGAGTTTAATTCAGATAAATGCGAGATGTTGCACTTTGGGAAAGCAAATCTTATCAGGACTTATACACTTAATGGTAAGGTCCTAGGGAGTGTTCCAACGCCTCATCTTCACCATGGACCCCAACACCTCATCTTCACCATGGACCCCAACGCCTCATCTTCACCATGGACCCCAACGCCTCATCTTCACCATGGACATCCAGTCCCTGTACACCTCCATCCCCCATCACGAAGGACTCAAAGCACTCCGCTTCTTCCTTTCCCGCCGTACCACCCAGTACCCTTCCACCGACACCCTCCTTCGACTGACCGAACTGGTCCCCACCCTGAACAACTTCTCTTTCCAATCCTCCCACTTCCTCCAAACAAAAGGAGTAGCCATGGGCACCCACATGGGCCCCAGCTATGCCTGCCTCTTCGTAGGGTATGTGGAACAATCCATCTTCCGCAACTACACTGGCCCCACCCCCCATCTTTTCCTTCGCTACATTGATGACTGTATCGGCGCTACCTCGTGCTCCCACGAGGAGGTTGAACAGTTCATCCACTACACTAACACCTTCCACCCAGACCTCAAATTCACCTGGACAGTCTCGGACTCCTCCCTCCCCTTCCTAGACCTTTCCGTTTCTATCTCAGGCGACCGAATCAACACGGACATCTACTACAAACCAACCGACTCCCACAGCTACCTAGACTACACCTCCTCCCATCCTGCCCCCTGTAAAAACGCCAATTCCTTCGTCTCCGCCGCATCTGCTCCCAGGAGGACCAGTTCAAAATACATACAAC
>NC_057712.1:55335281-55380197 GCF_004010195.1 Chiloscyllium plagiosum
TGCTGCCTGACCTGCTGTGCTGTTCCAGCAATAAAGTTTCAACCTAGGGAGTGTTGCTGAACAAAGAGACCATGGAGTGCATGTTCTTAGCTCCTTGAAAGTAAAGTTGCAGGTAGATAGGATTGTGAAGAAGGCATTTGGTATGTTTTCCTTATTTGGTCAGAGTATTGAGTATAGGAGTTGGGAGGTCATGTTGCGGCTGTACAGGACATTGGTTAGGCCACTGTTGGAATATTATGTGCAATTCTGGTCTCCTTCCTATCATTGTGAAATTTGAATGGGTTCAGAAAGGATTTACAAGGATGTTGTCAGGGTTGGAGGTTTCAGCTGAATAGGATGGGGCTGTTTTCACTGGAGCGCAAAGGCTGAGGGGTGACCTTATAGAGGTTTACAAAATCATGAGGGGCATGGATAGGATAAATAGACAAAGTCTTTTCCCTGGGGTCGTGGAGTCCAGAACTAGAGGGAAAAGGTTTAGGGTGAGAGGGGAAAGATATAAAAGAGACCTAAGGGGCAACATTTTCATGCAGAGGGTGGTATGTGTATGGAATGAGCTGCCAGAGGAAGTGGTGGAGGATGGTGCAATTGCAGCATTTAAAAGGCATCTGGATGGGTATATGAATAGGAAGGGTTTGGAGGGATATGGGCCAAGTGCTGGCAAATGGGACTAGATTAGGTTGGGATATCTGGTTGGCATGGACAAGTTGGACCAAAGGGTTTGTTTCCATGCTGTACATCTCTATGACTCTATGACTCCATGACTGCCTGCATTGACTGCCTGTGTGATTTTTAATTTTGTCAGATAGAAAAACAAATGAATGAGCATATAGAGCTAATCTGGAGCTTGGATCCAACTGTGTGATGCCAAGTCTGCCTCAGTATAAGTCGGTAAAGTGAGCACAGTTGGTCAGCGAAACCACATTGTCTGCTATGGTAGCAGCAACAGTCAATGATGTGAACAGGGTAATTGAGGGGCACAACATTGACCAGTCAACAGAGCACCATGCTCCTGCAGAAATGTTATCTTTGGCAGAGTTTCCCTTGCATAAGAACCTTAACAGATAGATTTGCATTCAACCTAGACAGCAACTAGTACAACTGGGAAATTAAATAATCTGGTTTCTTCTTTGTCTCTTTCGACTAAAACAAAAGCAGAAGAACCACTGGTAGAATTTTCTGTGATGAAGAAGAAACCTCAGAAAAATTAATCTAAATATGATCAGCCATTTTAACCTAACCTTGGGGCATTTATAAAATGACAGCCACAGTCGGAATGGTTGTGCACACTCAGCAGTCTTCTGGAATCTTTTGCTTGAGCAATGAGATCATCATTGTAATTGCAATTGTAAAGATTTTATATGATGACGGGGGGGGGTTGGTCATTATTGTGGGATTGTGGGGATGTATAATATGGGGTTTTGCGGGAACCTGGCAAGAGGTGGGTGAGGTTACTTAAAGTAGTGTTGTGGAGGAGGGGAGTCAATCATGTCCTACATAATCACCTGACTCACTGTGCTTGCTCCTGGTTTTGATTGTAGATGCTGGCGAAAGTGATGTCATGGACATATTTCAATCCTCCAAAACAACTCTCAAAGTAATGCTCCTTGGGAATTATGTGTTGTTCCATTTTATTGGTTTCATTGCGTAGCTATGTTAGGGTTTACAGTGTTTCTAATCACACACAAGTTCTATGTCCTGATTGTGCAGAGGGCGGTTACAGATCTGAATCAAGGGCAGTTTTTGCCACCAGATCTGAGGGCACAAGTGAGAACAGGTGAGAATAGTGGTTCATCGAGATGCTGTGTAAATAAATGTAGCTCACAAGAAACATACAAAATTAACTTTGAGGATATATATGATGGTGCCTGTTACAAAGCAAATAATTTCATACATAGAACTACCCGATATCCCAGACTCTGATTGCATTGCGATATCCACATTTACCAAATATTCATTTTGGCCAATTTATCTAATGATCACTGAGCTATCTCCAAAGCTGAGAAACACAAATCTTATCATAGCTGGGATATACTTCAGAATGTGTGAACACAAAATGGTAGTGTTCCCTCATGAATTTATGAAGGAGACAAGATTCCAGTGACATGATCAGAAACAGATTTTTCACACTGTCTTACTGAGTGGATTTTCCAGCACAATCTGTAATACAGAACACAGTGCAATTCAATGGTAATTGTGATTACACCATACGCTCCTACCCCAGGGAGTAGTGGACAGAGTTGTCATGCACTTGATAGACATCTGAGGTCTCATGGATATGACAGAAGAAGAGGTAAAGCAAGCCAAGAGAAAAGCACATCTGCACATATAGTTAGGGGTGTGAAGGGCCCTTCAACCTTTGTCAATCAACTTGGCTCACTTCCCAGTATGTTGGAGACCAACCCCTGATATGATGCACCGCCTTCTTGGGTGTGAATAGACAGTGCAAATCAAATGGATGACCTGTAAAAGATCTTGACATTCCAAGGGCAGAGTGTAATATCTTAAAGGTCTCTTGGCCTCTCTGAGATGACATACCTTTCCAGGGTAGTGTGATTTGCTGCTGCATACACATAACGCTTTGCACTGACATTTCCCTGCTTTGGCTAGCACTATATGCTCAGGATACAGTGGACGACTATGTGAAATTTGAAATTGCAGACAGCTGCTATGTTGCATTTTTCCCAAACCGTGGAGCCGTGTGTTGTTGTGTAGTTGTGCTGGCTGCAATATCATTGTGCAAACGAATTATATCAGTGACTGTCTCAATGTGATGGAGTTATTACATTCACTTCTTTTGCACTGTAATGCTCAACTGGAAAGTTGTGCCCTCATATTCTGTGTTGACTATTGCAAATATAGAATATGTTAAAGTACATAAATATTGAATATGTAAACATTAGGAGTCTGACAGTCATTTTGTGACATCTAGGAGTGTATGGAGATAAGTGTACCTTTCTTGTAATGTTCACACTGGAATGTTTAATAATATAAAACTTTCCAAATTTTAAAAGGAACACGTATCTTTAAATAAATAAATTTGCTCCCCATCTAACTGTCATGTTGCATCCGTATAATATTTTCTTTGCACGGAAAAATAAATAAGTGGGACAATAAGAACACAGGTACCAAACACTCACATAAATCGATAAGCAGACAGAAGTTTGCCCTGTAAAAATGAATGAGTTTTGGAGAAGTTGGGACTGGTGTTGTAGCTTTCTGTCTCACTATCAGTCTTGGTTGCTGAAGGCTCATTTGTCATTTGTGTTCTTTACCACTGCCTGCAGCCTGTCTCAGCTCCCACTGTTGACACACATGCTGATTGGTAGTGGGTGTATGGTGAAACAGATCTGCAAGTGTAAAACTGAAAAGTCAATTATATCAGCTGTATGGTCATATTTTTAAAGCAGATGTGGGTGCATTATTTGTGTTAAGATAAAGGGTAAACGGTTATCAGGAGTAGGTGGGAATGCAGATTTGAGATTATAACTTGATCAGCATGATTTTTCTGAAAAGCAAAGCAGGCTTGAATGGCCCAGCATCTTGTTCAAAGGTTTATATGTTATGTCTGAATTGTACAAAACTGACAAAATTAAACAAACAGCACATGGTCTAATTAAAGATGTAGGCAGTTTGGCAGAATTGACAAGGCTAATGGTGCCCATCACTACCTTGACTGATATCATTACCAGACCAAGTGCAATGTGCAGCTTTGGGAAAACTTCGATGTTTTCTTATTGCCATGTCACGTTTGTACAGACACAATAGTGAGATGCAATGATACAGAAATTAGCTATTGAATTTAAGAATTTAAGTAAACTCAGAATTTGATGTCTATAAATTGCTTAGGTGTGTTCCCTGCATGAAGAAGAGAGATGACATCCAACTAGATTTCACACCATGGGGAACTGAACCGTATTAATGCACATCCAACTTTCAGAACATAGAACATAGAACATAGAACATTACAGCGCAGTACAGGCCCTTCGGCCCTCGACGTTGTCATACCAATCTGAAGCCCATCTAACCGACACTATTCCATGTACATCCATATGCTTGTCCAAGTGCAGGTTCGGCAGTTTGAGGAGATATACGGAGAAGAGAGAGGAGCTGAAGGGGGTTCAAGCACTTCTCCACAATCATTGGCTTGGCATTCTCTGGCTCTCCCCCAGGTTTCCCCACCACTAAGTTATTTACCTGGTTCTGGCACGTTATGTTTGGGAAAACTGCAATTGAGGGCAAGTGAAAATGAATATTCTAGGGTATGTCGATACTCAGAAAGAGGAGGTGATTGATGTCTTGAAAATCATTAAGGATCTATTCCAGGATATTGAAGAACGCAAGGGAGGAGATTTCTAGGGCCTTGTTAAAGGTGAGGACTAGAGAATAGCCACCATTTTTCTTTTGTTTAGGAATGACATTAGGGATAATCCAGGAAAATATGGGCCAGTGAGCCTTGCATCAATGATACAGAAATTATTGGAGAAGATTCTTAGGGACAGTATTTAGGGTCACTTGGAGAAAAATTGACTTATTAGGTATAGTCTGCATGGCTTTATGGGGAGGAGGCCTTGTCTCACAAACTCAATTGAGTTTTTTGAGGAAATAACAAAGATGATTGATGTCGGTAGGGCAATGAATATTGTCTATATAGATTTTACTAAAGCATTTAACAAGGTCCCTCATGGTGGGCAGGTCCAGAAGATTAAGTCACCCGGCACTCCTGTTGTGTTTGCAAGTTGGATACAGAACAGTTGGATACTACCCTCTGTCGGCCATAGAAGACAGAGGGTAGTTGTGAAGGAGTGTTTTTCTGACTGGAGGTCTGTGACCAGTACAATAACAACAGCGTTGGAATCTCTGTTATTTGTAATATGTCTAAACAATTTGATGAAAATGTAGGCGGTCTGATTAGAAAGTTTTAAATGAAACAAAAATTGACAGAGTTGTGGATAGTGAGGAAAGGATACAGTGAGATAGCGACCAGTTGGACGGTTGGGTAGAGCAATGGCAGATGGAGTTTCATCTGGACAGGTGTGAGGTGATGCACTTTGGGAGGTCAAATGCAACATGAGAATATACAGTAAATGACAGGACCCTTAGGAGTATTGATATACAGAAGGAGCAAGGGCCATAGCTCCCGGAAAGTGGATCAGATAGTAAAAAAGGCATAGAACATGCTTGCCTTCCTTGGTCATGGCATCGAGTATAAAAGTTGGAAAGTCATGTTGCAGCTGTATAAAACTTTAGTTATGCCACATTTGGAGTATGGTGTATAGTGTGGACACCACACTATAAGAAGGATATGGAGGTTTTGGAGAGGATGCAGAAAAGGATTACCAGGATGTTGCCTGGATTGAAGGGTATTAACTATAGAGAATGGGCAAACTTAGATTAATTTTGCTACAGCATCAGAAGCTGGGGTGGGGGCAGTGTGTAGGACCAGATAGAAGTATATAAAATTATGAGAGGCATGGATAAGGTGGTTAGAACATAGAACACCGAACAGTACTGCACAGGAACGGGCCCTTCAGCCTACAATACTGTGCTGAATATGTTGCCAAATTAAACTTATCTCTTCTGCATGCTCTTGGTCCACATACCTCCATTCCTTGCTTCTTCATGTGCTTATCTTAAAGTTCCTTAAACGCCCCTATTGTACCTGCCTCCACCACCATCCCTGGAAATGCATTCCAGATTCCTGCCACTCTCTGGGGAAGGAACTTGACCCACATATCTCCTTTGAACTTTCCCCCTCTCAACGTAAATACATGCCCCCTAGTTTTGGACATTTCAACTCTGGGAAAAAAATTCCAACTGCCAATCCTATCTATGCGTCTCATAATTTTATAAATGTCTATTGAGTCTCCCCTCAGCCTCCGCTGCTCCAGAGAAAACAACACAAGTTTTCCAGCCTCTCCTTATAGCTCATATTGTTCAATCTGGGCAGAATCCTGGTAAACCTCTTCTGCACCCTCTTTAAAGACTCCTGTAATGTGGTGACAGAATTGAACATAGTACTCTTACATGTGGCCTAACCAATGTCATATAAAGCTGCAACATGACATCCTGGTTCTTGTACTCAATTCCTTGACCAATAAGTGTGGCCACTTTCAGGGAGCAATGGCCTTGAACCCCAAGATTCCTCTGTATGTCAATGATGTTCAGGATCCTACCACTAACTGTACACTTTTCTTTAACAATTGCTCTCCCAAAGTGAGCACCTCACACTTACCCAGATTAAACTCCATCTGCCCAAATCTGTAACTGATCTATATCTCATTATATCCTTTTACAACCTTCTAC
This sequence comes from Chiloscyllium plagiosum, assembly GCF_004010195.1. NCBI lineage: Eukaryota > Metazoa > Chordata > Chondrichthyes > Orectolobiformes > Hemiscylliidae > Chiloscyllium > Chiloscyllium plagiosum. Next base: position 55,341,585 of record NC_057712.1, read on the forward strand.
ACTATTGACAACTCCATTGATTTTTGTATCATCTAGATTACTTACAGTGTGGAAACAGGCCCTTCGGCCCAACAAGTCCACACCGACCCGCCGAAGCGTAACCCACCCATACCCCTACATTTACCCCTTTACCTAACACTACGGGCAATTTAGCATGGCCAATTCACCTGACTTGCACATCTTTGACACATCTGTAAACTTATTAACCCATCCATCCCACGTTTTCATTCAAGTCATTTACATATACCATAAACAGCAGAGATCTGAGTATGGATCCCTGCAGAACACCACTACTCATGGACCTCTAGCCTGAAAAACACCCTGCCACCACTACCTTCTGTCTTCTATGGGCAAGCCAATTCTAAATCCAAGCTGCCAAGTCACCATGGATCTCATCCATCTTAATCTTCTGGATGAACCTACCATGAGGGACCTTGTCAAAAGACTTACTAAAATCCATGTAGACAACATTCACTGCTCTACCCTCATCGATCACCTTCATCACTTCATCAAAAAATTCAATCAAGTTAGTAAGACATAACCTGCTTTGCATAAAACCATGCTGACTGTTCCTAATTAGACCATGCTTTTCCAAATGCACGTAATTCCTATCCCTAATTCCTATCCCTCTCCAATAGCTTCACAACCACTAATATGAGACTCACATGTCTGTGGTTTCCTGGATTATCCCTGTTTTCCTTCTTAAACAGAGGAATAACATCAACTACTTGCCAGACCTTTGGGACCTCTCCAGTGAACTCCGATCAGTCGGTCTTTAAATAACTCCCACATGTGAAGTGTGGACTTGTCTGATAAAGCTGCTCCCAATAACACTCCATAGTCCTTGCCTAATACTGATATAATTAACTATTCCCTAATTTAATACCTTCCCACAAGGTCCTGACCGATCCTTATTTATAGCTATCTTACAGCCTAAGAAACTGTGATCACTGCTTCCAAAATGCTCTTTCACTGAAACGTTACCTGTTGAGGCTCATTAACCAATACAATGTTCATTATGGCCCTTCCTGTAGGGTCAGCCTATCCATGGCCTGTTTCAAGAAAACCTCTTGGATGCACTTAACAAATTTTATCCTGTCAACATCAATGCCAGGAGCATCCAGAATAAGGTGAGTAAACTTGCAACATGGGTTAGTACCTGGGACTTTGATGTGGTCATTTCAGAGACATGATTGAGTAGGGACAGGATTGGTTGTTGCAGGTTCCAGGATTTAGATGTTTCAGTAAGAACAGGAAAGGTGTTAAAAGAGGGGGAGGCATGGCATAGTTTGTCAAGGACATTATTTCCTGTTGCAGAAAGGATGTTTGATGAGGACTCATCTACTGAGGTAGTGTAGGTTGTGGTTTGAAACAGAAAAGGAGAGGTCACCCTGTTGGGAATTTTCTATAAGCCTCCGAAACATTCCTGAGAAGTAACAGGGTAGTTGTTATGGGGGCCTTTAACTTACCAAGTATTGATGGAAACGGTACAGTTTCTGTACTTTAGATGGTTCAGTTTTTGTCCAATGTGTGCAGGAGGGTTTCCTGACACAGTATGTAGACAGACCAATAAGAGGTGAGGCCACATTAGATTTGGTACTTGGTAATGAACTTGGCTAGATTTGGAAGGAGGTGAGCACTTTGGCGATGGTGACCACAATTCAGTTAAGTTTACTTTAATGATGGAAAGGGACAGGTATATATCACAGGGTAAGAGTTATAGCTGGGGGGAAAAGACAATTATGATGTGATTAGGCAAGATTTAGGATGGGGAAAGAAACTACAGGTGATGGGCACGATCAAAATGTAGAGCTTGTTCAAGGAACAGCTACTGCATATACTTGATAAGTATATACCTGTCAGGCAGGGAGGAAGTGGTTGAATGAGGGAGCCATGGTTTACGAAAGAAGTTGAATCTCTTGTCAAGAGGAAGAAGGAGGGTTATGTAAAGATGAGATGTGAAGGCTCAGTTAGGGAGTTTAAGAGTTACAAGTTAGCTAGGAAAGATCTGAAGGGAGAGCTAAGAAGAGCTAAGAGGGGACATGAGAAGTGTTTGGCAGGTAGGATCAAGGAGAACCTTAAAGCTTTCTATAAGTATGTCAGGAATAAAAGAATGACGCGAGTAAGGTTATGACCAGTCAAGGACAGTACTGGGAAGTTGTGCGTGGAGGCTGAGGAGATTAGAGAGGTACTAAATGAATATTTTTTGTCAATACTCACACTTGAAAAAGACAATGTTGTTGAGGAGAATACTAGCATACAGGCTATTAGACTAGACGGGTTTGAGGTTCACAAGGAGGAGATGTTAGCAATTCTGGAAAGTGTGAAAATAGGTTAGTCCCCCGGGGCGGATGGGATTTATCCTAGGATTCTCTGGGAAGCCAGGGAGGAGATTGCAAAGCCTTTGCTTTTGATCTTTATGTCATCATTGTCTACAGGAATAGTGCCTGAAGGATAGCAAATGTTGTCCCCTTGATCAAGAAGGGGAGGACAGACAACACTGGTATTTATAGACCAGTGAGCTTTACTTCAGTTGTGGGTAAAGTGTTGAAAAGGAGCATAAGAGATAGGATTTATAATCATCTAGAAAGGAATAATTTAATAGGGATAGTCAACACGGTTTTGTGAAGGGTAGGTCATGCCTCACAAACCTTATTGAGTTCTTTGGGATGGTGACCAAACAGTTGGATGAGGGTAAAGCAGTTGCTGTGGTGTATGTAGATTTCAGTAAAGCGTTTGATAAGGTTCCCCATGGCAGGCTATTGCAGAAAATACGGAGGCATGGGTTTGAGGGTGATTAAGCCATTTGGATCAGAGATTGGCTGGTTGTAAGAAGACAGAGGATGGTGGTTGATGGGAAATGTGCATCCTGGAGTTCAGTTACTAGTGGTGTACTGCAATAATCTGTTTTGGGGCCACTGCTGTTTGTCATTTTTATAAATGATCTGGATGGAGGGCATAGAAGGATGGCTTAGTAAATTTGCGGATGATACTAAGATCGGTGGAGTTGTGGATAGTGCTGAAGGATGTTGCAGGTGACAGAGGGACATAGATAAGCCGCAGAGCTAGGCTGAGAGGTGGCAAATGGGGTTTACTGTGGAAAAGTGTGGGGTGATTCATTTTGGAAGTAGTAACGTGAGTAAAGAGTACTGGGCTATGGGTAAGATTCTTGGTAGTGTGGATGAGCAGAGAGATCTCTGTGTCCATGTACATAAATCCCTGAAAATTGCCACTCAGGTTGATAGGATTGTTACGAAGGCGTATGGTGTGTTAGCTTTTATTGGAAGAGGGATTGAGTTTCGGTGCCATGAGGTCATGTTGCAGCTGTACAAAACTCTGGTGGGGCTGCATTTGGAGTATTGCATACAGTTCTGGTCACCGCATTATAGGAAGGATGTGGAAGCATTGGAAAGCATGCAGAAGAGATTAATCAGGAATGTTGCCTGGTATGGAGGGAAGGTCTTATGAGGAAAGGCTGAGGGACTTGAGGCTGTTTTCATTAGCGAGAAGAAAGTTGAGAGGTGACTTAATACAGACATACAAGAGAATCATAAGGTTAGATAGAGTGGACAATGAGAGCTTTTTTCCTCAAATGGTGATGACTAGCATGAGGGGACAAGGCTTTAAATTGAGAGGTCATAGATTTAGGACAGATATCAGAGGTAGGTTCTTTACTCAGAGAGGTGGAATGCCCTGCCTGCAACAGGAGTAGACTCACCAACTTTAAGGGCATTTAAATAGTCATTGGATAAACATATGGGCGAGAATAAAATAGTGTAGGTTAGATGGGCTTCAGAATGGTTTCACAGTTTGGCGCAACATCAAGGGGTGAAGGGCCTCTACTGCACTGTAATGGTCTCAATTCTATGTCTAAGCCTCCTGTTCTAATAGCGTCCCAGTCAATATCTGATGTTAAAGTCACCCAGTTATTGTTGCATATTTTAATAATCTGCCTATAGATTTGTTCCTCACCGTCACAGCAGCCTTGGGGGGAGGGGGGGGAGCAATACTATAATCCTATCAGAGTGATTACATTCATCTTATTTTTGAGCTGTACCCATATTAGCTCAGTAGATGAGACCTCCAGTATGTCATCTCTGAGTGCATAGTCTTTCTCCCAGGCTGGAAAGTCTAAGGGGGCATAGGTTTCAAGTGAGTGGGGAACAGTTTAAAGCAGATGTATGAGGAACAATTTTTGAACAGTGGGTGGTAGATGCCCTAAACGTGCTACAATGTTTAAGAGATACTTGGACAGGAACATGAACAGGCAGGGAATAGAGAGATATGGACCACATTTATTTAAAATGACATCATGGTCAGCACAGATGGTATGCTGAAGGGCCTATTCCTGTCCTGTACTGTTCTATGTTCTATGTTTTTGAGAGTTGTTGGTGATGCACTCATCTAGGCACGTGCGGAGTACTACATCACATTCCCGATCTGTGTTTTCAAGGTAGTAAACAGGTGGCGGGGAGACAGGATATGAGTTATTTGCCACAGAAATCTCAAACTTTGACCTGCCCTTATGGCCATAGTATTTTTATGGCTAATACAGTTCTGCTTCTAGTCTATGGTAATCTCCAGAATGTTGACAGTAGGGAATTCAGTGATAGTTATGCCTTTGAATGAAAAGGTTAGAGATAAAAAAAACTGTGGATGCTGAAATCCAAAGTCGACAGGCAGGAAGCTGGAAGAACACGGCAAACTAGGGAGCATCAGGAGGTGGAGAAGTCGATGTTTCGGTGTAACCTTTCTTCAGAACTAGAGGTGGGTGTGGATGGAGCTGCAGATAAAGGGGATGGCGGGCTCAGGGTGATGCAATGGGGATAGGTGAAGACAGGTGGAGGGTATGACCTGATTGGTCAATGGGAGGAATAAATCCAGTTGGTGGCAGGGAAGAGTGGAAGGGAAGTAGTGAAGCTGGGAAGGGAGTTGGGGGATGGGAAGGGAGGTTATTTGAAATTGGAGAACTCAGTGTTGAATCCTCTGGGCTGTAGGCTGCCCAGGTGGAAGGCGAGGTGTTGTTCCTCCAATTTGCGGTTTGGATAATTGTGGCAATGGAGGAGGCCAACGATGGTCATGTCAGAAAGGGAGTAGGAAGGGGAATTAAAATGGGCAGTGACTGGGAGGTCCGGTCGGCCCCTGCGGGCCAGCTGAGATGCTCGGCGAACCATTCCTTAAATTTACTTGGGCCTCCCAGTCACTGCCCATTTTAATTCCCCTTCCCACTCCCTTTCTGAGATGGCCATCCTTGGCCTTCTCCATTGCCACAATTATCCAAACTGCAAATTAGAGGAACACCCCTCATTTTTTTGCCTGGGCAGCCTAAAGCCAGAAAACTCAACATTGAGTTCTCCAATTTCAAATAACCTCCCTTCCCATACCCCAACTCGCTTCCCTGTCTCCCCCCCTTCCCTTCCACTCCTCCCTGCCTCCAACCGAATTCATTCCTCCCATTGACCAACCAGATCTTACCCTCCACCTGTCTTCACCTATTCCCATTTCAACACCCTGCCCCCGTCAGCCCTTTTATCTGCAGTTTCCCCTCTAGTCCTGAAGAAAAGTTATACCTAAAATGTCAACTTCTCCATCTCCTGATGCTGCCTGGCTTACTGTGTTCTTTCAGCCTCCTGCCTATATACTTTGAATAACAAGGGACATTGGTTAGATTCTCTCTTGTTGCAAATGATCATTACTTGGCACTTACGTGGAATTCATGTTACTTGCCAATTATCAGTCCCAGCATGACACTGTCTAGGCTTTGCTGCATATGGATATGGGCTGCTTCAGAATCAGAGGAGTCATGAATTGTGCTGAAAAATTTGGCCTATTTTTGATCATATGATAGAAGGATTGTTATTGATGAAGTAGTTGGTGATTATTGGTGAGGAACTCTTGTTGCAATGTCCTAAGGCTGAAATCATTAACTTCCATCAATCACACCATCTTTCTTTGTGCACACTGTGACTTCAATCAGTCTTGTTTACTCCAGTTTTGCATGGCTGCTTGATGCCATATTCAGCTTAATGCTGCCTTGATGGCAAATGCAGTCACTCTGGCCTCACTCTTTAGCTGTTTTCTTCATATTTCAGTAAAGGGTGTAATGAGGTCAGGAACTGAATGACCTTGGTGGAAATCAAAATGATTCTCAGTGAATAGATTATTTCTTTCTAAGTGGCATTTGATGGCATGTTGGTGACACCTTCCATCAATGCTAGTGATTGACAGCAGATTGATGGGTTTGTTATTAACTGGATTGGATTTCTGCTGCCTTTTATGCATATGATGTGCATGGTCAATTTTTCACATTGTCAGATAGACGCCAATTTGGTAGTTGCACACCTAGACCAGCTTAGCTAGGTGCGTAGCGGGTTCTAGAGTACAGGTTTTCGGGACTAATACTGGAATGTTGTCAGGGCCCTCAATCTTTTTTGCAGTACCCAGCTCCATCAGTTATTTCTTGATATCATTGGAGTGAATCAAATTGGCTGTAGCTCTTCTATGAGATATCTGGAGAAGTCTAGAATGAATCTTTCACTTGGCATTTCTAGCTGAAGATTGTTGTAAATGCTTTAACCATGTCTTTTGTACTGATGTGCTGAGTCTCCCTTTCCTGAGAATGGGGATATTTGTGAAATCTCCTCCTCTGCTAGCTGTTTAACTGTTTTGCCACCATTCATGGCTGGATAAGGCAAGTCTGCAGATCTTAGATCTGATGCTGCTCTGTTTGTCACATTAGTAATCCTGTGTTATAGGTACACTGGACTGACATTTCATGTCTGTTCCTGTTCCTGGCATGGCCTCATTCACTCTTCATTGAACCAAGGTGGATCATAGATGCCCAGTTTTGAGTAGCTAACTTGATTCCAAATCTGTCCCATTCAACATGGTAGTATGCCACACAACATGACAGAGGGTACATTTAATGAGAAGATCTCCACAAGGACCCTATGGTGGCTACTCCTATTGACACTGTTATAGAGGGACACATCTGCAAATGGCAAATTGGTGAGCTTGATGTCAAGTGATTTTTCTCTTTATTTGGTTCACTCACCATTTGCTGCAGATTCGGTAAGACAGCTGTGTCCTTTAGAACTCAGATAATAGTGCCACTACTGAGCCAGTCTTGGTGATGGGCATTGAGGTCCCCCACCCAGAATACATTCTGTATATTTGCCAATCTCAGTGCTTCCTCCAACTGGTGTTCAATGTTCCTGCCTATTCTCCTTAATACTTGACTGCCTTCCTGATTGAAAATCTGTGTATCTTAACCTTAAATATATTTAATAAATCAACCGCGATATTTGATTGAGTGAATGCATGATTTATTATCAAATATATCTGGGGAGATACAGTTAAAAGTGCTCTGTTGCCACAATACAGTGCTATTTTGAGATACAGAAGAATAAAAATAAAGTACTTAAATAGAGTTAATTTTCATCATCTGGGGTCACAAACATGATTCCAGGACTTATGCAAGGTCTCTGCAAGGTTCCCATTCTGGGCCTACTACAGCCAGGAATCCCCATTCTGCCATTGCTGTAGCCAATGCCTTGTCATTAATTCTAGGAGTCAGTGCATTGGGCCTGCGAAGCCAGGAGTCTCTGCTCTAGTTACTGCCCTCACCTCTCTGGCCTCCAAACACAACAAGAAGATGAAGAAAAGAAGAAGAAAATGAAAAAGACGAAAAGGAGAAAGAAAAATAATGTTGCTGGCCTGGAGCAGACAGGCATACTGTGCCTGTGCTGCCATCTTGAATAGTTGGGATCACTTTTTCCTCCATGCTGCAGGGCTCACTGTTTCTGTTGGCGTTGCTGCAGCACATGCTCGGGGGGCCAGGCCCGCTCCTTCCCTGCCGAAGATGTGGAGAAATGGTATTAAAGATAAAGAAATAAAAATTAAAAGAGCAAAAGAAAAAGCGCTAAAGTAAAAAGAAGGAAGCAGATGAAGATTGGACAGGCCCTTGACCAGGGGCTCAAACACACTGCTGCTACACCATCACGATCTTGAACTTTACTTCTCTGTGGTAAAGAATTCCACAGATTCACTACCAACTGAGAGAAGAAATACCTCTTCATCTCTGTCTAAAATGTGCAACCCGTTACTTTGAGATGATGTTTTCCAGTCATAGACATTCCCACTAGGTGAAACACCCTCTTCACCTAACCCTGTCAAGCTCTGTAAGAATCTCTTATGTTTCAATAAGGTCTCTAATTTTTCTAAACTTCAAGTATAGGCCCAACCTACTCAATCTTTCCTCATAAGAAAATCTCTTCATTGTCAAGATCGGCCGAGTACACATTCTTTCCACCAAAAGCAGAACATTTCTCTTCAGATATGGGACCACAATATTCTCAGCATGGCCTTGCAGTGTCTTGTGTAATTTTAGTAAGACTATTCTATTTTTATACTCCATTCCCTTTGAAATAAAAGCCAACTTTCCATTTGATATATTTATTACTGGTTGAGCATGTTTGCTATTTTTGTGTTGGGATATCTGGTCAGCATGGATGGGTTGGACCGAAGGGTCTGTTTCCGTGCTGTACATCTCTATGACTCTATGTTGCAACATGATTTATATACTGATCCATTTGCTGAAGACTGGTGCTTGGTGGTAATGAGCAGGAGGTTTTCTTGTCCATGTTTGAAATTATGCTATGAGACTGGAGTCAATGTTGAAGAATCCCATGGCAACTGCTTCTCAATTGAATTTCCCTGTGCTGCCACCTTGGCTAGGTCTGTCCTGCTGATGGTTTGGCGATGATGCTATCTTGTACCATATCTGGAAGATTCCATTTATAGATTCATAGAATGGAAACAACCTCTTTGGTCCAACTCGTCCATACCAACCAGATATCCCGACCCACCTGTCAGCACCCAGCCTATATCCCTCCAAACCCTTCCTATTCATATACCCATCTAAATGCCTTTTAAATGTTGCAATTGTACTTGCCTCCACCACTTCCTCTGGCAGCTCATTCCATACACGTACCACCTTCTGTGTGAAAAAGCTGCCCCTTAGGTCTCTTTTATATCTTTCCCCTCTCACCCTAAACTTATGCCCTCTAGTTCTGGATTCCCCAACCTCAGGGAAAAGATTTTGCCTATTTATCCTATCCATGCCCCTCATAATTTTGTAAACCTCTGTAAGGTCACCCCTCAGCCTCCGACGCTCCAGGGAAAACATCCCCAGCCTATTCAACCTCTTCCTATAGCTCAAATCCTCCAACCCTGGCAACATCCTTATAAATCTTTTCTGAACCCTTTCAAGTTTCACAACATCCTTATGATAGGAAGGAGAGCAGAATTGCATGCAATATTCCAAAAGTGGCTTAACCAACATGCTGTACAGCTGCAACATGACCTCCCAATCCCTGTTACTCAATACTCTGACCAACAAAGGAAAGCATACCAAACGCCTTCTTCACTATCCTATCTACCTGCAACTTTACTTTTAAGGAGCTATGAACCTGCACTCCAAGACCTCTTTGTTCAGCAAAACTCCCTAGGACCTTACCATTAAGTGAACAAAGTCCTGCTAAGATTTGCTTTCACGAAAATGCAGCATCTCAAACTTATCTAAATTAAACTCCATCTGCCACTCCTCAGCCCATTGGCCCATCTGAGCAAGATCCTGTTGTAATCTGAGGTAACCTTCTTCATTGTCTAAGACACCTCCAATTTTGGTGTCATCTGCAAACTTACTAACTATACCTCTTATGCTCACATCCAAATCATTTATGTAAATGATGAAAAGTAGTGAACCCAGCACCGATCCTTGTGGCACTCCATTGGTCACAGGCCTCCAGTCTGAAAAACAATCCTCCACCACCACCCTTAGTCTTCTACCTTTGAGCCAGTTCTATATCCAAATGGCTAATTCTCCCTGTATTGAATGAGATCTAACCTTGCTAACCAGTCTCCTATGGGGAATTATAATGAAAAATTAACAAAATTAACATTTGCTGCGAAATCTGAAAGAGAATGCTTTGCTAAATTTAATACTTTGCTGAACTTTGCAAACACTTTGCTGAACCTTGCAGTCGAGGAGACAGCTTGCCTTTGCTGAACTTTGTAAACATTCAACCTGGCCTTGTGAGCATTCGAATTCAGCAGAAAAGCTAAGGAAAACATAAAGTCAGTTATGTCTACAGCAAAGGAATGAAAAAATAAGAACTCGAATGTTTCCCAGCCCTTGTCCTTGAGCATGTGATAAGAACGGTATAAAAAGAATATGTGAATTTTGTTCATGGCCCTTATACAAAGCGTTTTTTGCCAAGTGTATCGGTCCTGCATGCAGAAGTTTAAAAATAAAGCTTTTTCTTTGCTCTTGTTAGCAGTTGAGTACAGTTGACTTAACTTCTACAGCAGTACACTTGGGGCTCGTCCCTGGACCCCGTGTCTGGATGAGATTCTGAAGATTCTCAGGAGGCGCAGGTGCCAGCACCTTGAAGGTTTTTCACTTCATCTCGAATGCTGAATTGGCCCCTTTGTGGGAGAGGACTGGGAATCTGTGGATCACCCCAGCACCGACGTTCGAATCGAATAGGCTCGGGGTAAGAGTTCTGGCTTAAGTAATCCTACATAGAGACTCATTCTAAGAGAAAAAATGAATCAGGAAGAGGGTTCAGTAGACTCTCATATGGTATTCGAGCAAAACTCAAGGGAAAGGATTGCCGTCTCTAGAGTGGTTAAGAGACAGCGAGTTTAAGGGTGGTTTTAGACATGGAGCCACCACTGGCTGAGTTGGACTCACCAAAGACGTACTGGGTATGTGGTTTCTTGGTTTACGAAAACCAAGGCATTGAGCGGACACGCCCAATGTGAGAGGAGACCTCCAGAGGTAAAAAACAAGTCAAAGGGAAAAGATAATGTTACCGCGAGAGAGAGAGAGAGAGAGAGAGAGAGAGAGCTGAACACTTTTCCAGTAATGCTGAAAATGCACTTCAGCAAGAGCAAACAAAAAGAGGGTCCACAGAGGACTTGGAATGGCCAACCAAAAATACAATACATGCTAAATAATTACGGCCCATTGTCTATAAAGCAGTTAGAATTGTGGATCAAAGAATGTGGTTTTCCAGAGGGAGGAAGTTTTAGTAAAAGGCAGTTCGAAATATTGAAGTTGAGGTTGGAGGAGAGAGAGAAGGAGAAACAGAAGGGAAAAATAGAACCTGTGAATTGGAGTGCTTATAACATGTGGAAGGCTGAGGCTGATATCAGAGAAAGGAAATCTCAAGTAAAAAGTAGATCCAATACACGTACAAACATTAGCGCACGGAAAACAACCTAATGAAGCTGTACAGTGTCTTAAGTCTGTTCCAGATCCTGACATTAATGACTGCCCTCCGAGACCTACACCCCCCTTACGAGATCCGCCTGGTGAAGATTCCAAGTCAGCAGCCGCTGCCTCAGGGTCTGCTGGATCACTGATGGAAAGTGGTACCCACAACCAATTGAAGCAAGAAGCCTAAAATGACGACAGCCACTCCAAGACGGAAAGGCATCCTGGGCCTGCTCACGATCTCCCCACGACGGATGATGAGTCAGACGGTGAGAGTATTAGTGTATGATCATCTAACCAGGTAGTTCTGCAAGCACCAATGGTTGAGGTTGCAGGCCCAGAAAGGCACCCAGTGCTGGTCCGTCAACCATGGACAATGAAGCATTTGGAAAGTGCCTATGGGCAATTGCCTGACCCACGTGAAGTTGGAAGTAATAAGTTCACCGAAGAAGTGACAAGTTCTGTACCGAGTTCCGTCCCACGTCACATGAGATGAGACGTCTCCTGGGATGAAAACTGGGTGCCGATGTCACCAAAATCAAGTATAACTGGCCAGCCGTAAATGTCCATGCCAGATCAACCGACTCGATAGCCGAAGAGATTGGAGACTTTGATGCTTTTGTTGCAGCGCTGGCAACCACCTGTAGGGAGGCATTCCCAGTGCAAATGGACATGACCAAAACTGCAATGTGTAAACAACAAGAAGGTGAGACAGTGTCCCAGTACCTTACGCGCGTCATTGAAGTCCATAAGGCCCATAGTGGACTGAGATTACCTGGCGACATAACGGCGGCAGAAATCACAGCGTATGAAGCACACCTGAGGAACAGCTTCATCAATGGAATGAAGGACAAAATAGCGAAAAAGGTAAAAGACATGTATTACCTGGGACACAAGAAAGCTGAATTTGATAGAACAACGTGCGATACATGCTGAAAAATTGCTTACCCAAGAGAAGGATAAGCGGAAACTAAAGATGGAACAGCAAGCACATAAGGCTCAGCTTACTATGATACAAGTGGTCAGCCGGCCATTGGAGGGAGGTCGTGGATGAGGAAGAGGAAGGGGTCGTGGAAGCGATGCTGGCAGAGGTACATCTGGTGAAAACCTCTCCGAAAGGTTTGCGGAGCAATGGACCATTGGGCGAGACAGTGCCCGCACAGACAGCCCCAATCGGCCCTGGAGGCTGGACAGCAGGGTGACTGACAGGGCAAGGCTGAGGTGGAGGTGGACTGCCCACAAGGTACGGGTAAGCCTCTTTCCCTTATGCTTGGCAACGAAGACTTGCTTATGCTAATCTCTTCTACTAACCTTACGGACACTGAGTCATGTCCCACCTCTATATTGAGTACTGAGATTGCGAAATGTGGACTATATGTTCAATATAACAATGATGCATATAAGTCGATGCCTACTTCTATGTTATATGTCGAAAGTATACCAGTTACCTTTTTGGTAGATACAAGGGCAACATATTCAGTCCTTAAATTATGCCAGTTTAGACAATTGATGCAAATAAAGATGAGTGGAAGGTTCCTGGACACAATGGATGCATCAGGGTCATGGTACGAAAGAGATTTTCCTCACCCCTACTGTGTGAAACTAGTAATGGGGCAACATTCCAATTCACATTCTTGTTATTGAAATTAGAACATAGAACATAGAACATAGAAGAATACAGCGCAGTACGCCATGTCTCCGTAATAGCCACAGATCAATTAAAACAGATCAATTGTTATTGTGCAAATTTTATCAAAGTGATCCAAATTCTGTCCTTTAAATCTGATGGGTCGGGATCTCATAGGGAGATTTGGGTTGGATTTGTTCAGTACCCCAACGGACATGCAGATAATTCACAGGGAAGATTTACCCGTGCAGGCTGTAAAATACGACCCACGACCCCTGATGTATGTCTATGATTGGCGATTAAGCCAGACAGCGATAAGTTCAGTGAGCGATTCACTTGCCCTGGAAGCAAGAAACCATGTTAATTCTATTAACACCAATTTTCTTACTGGGGACATGCTGCACTACACAGCACACATACACCGCGACGGCCCTGACGAATCATATGAGAAGGAGTGGTTCAGGAGATTGGTTAAAACAGATCAATTGTTATTGTGCAAATTTTATCAAAGTGATCCAAAGTATCTATGATGACAAGTAGACCCTATCTTTTTGATGTGGAAGGCTCCGCTCCTCACGTGACTGGCGAAGGCATCCAGTGACAGGTGGCAAGATTTGGGACCATGGGTGCTAAAGGCACAAAGAACGCAAGGTTGAGTCTTCAGGGATGATGTGGGTATCTGGTTCAATGCAGATATGTGGACATATAGGAAGAAACCAAATTGGTTAACTCAGGCAGATAGGACAGTCCAGGTAACCCCCGCTAGCCCTGAAAATCCTAGGAGGGTAACCTGGCGATTCCCTCAGATAGAAGTTTCAGACCCAAGATTAAAAACAATCCCTACTGAGTTGTGGTCAAAAGGCAAACATGAAGTGGGGCTCATATGAGGCTGTGAACCTATAAGGATAACCCCGAAGTCTGAGTATTGCCCTTGCAGAGCATAATACCCGTTAAAACTCAAGGCCATAGAAGGAATTACTCCAGTCTTTGAATCCCTCTTAAAGGCTGGAGTGATAATCCCTTGTGAAAACTCACCGGTGAGAACCCCCATTTTTCTGGTCAAAAAGGTAAGCATTCCCAGTGAACCGGAGGAATGCAGGCAGTCAATAGTGCTGTTGTCCCGCGCACCCCAAATGTTCCCAACCCCTATACTATATTTGCTCAAATTCCACCAGACAGTAAATGGTTCTCTGTTGTGGAATTAGCAAATGCCTTCTTTAGTGTACGGGTACACCCAGATAGTCAATTCTGGTTCGCTTTTTCATTCAAAGAGAAAGCATGTCCTTTCACACGACTTTGTCAAGGTTACTGTGAGTCCCCCACCATATATAATGAGGCTCTACGCAGGAGTCTGGAGACTCTTGTTCTAACCCTCGGGTCAGCGCTTCTGCAGTATGTAGACCATTGCTTAATAGCAGCACCGACAGTAGAACAATGTGAGAAGAATACCCTTACATTGCTCTGCCATCTAGCTATGGAAGGGCATAAAGCTAGTCTCACAAAGCTACAATTTGTGTAACAACAGGTGAAGTTCTTAGGTCACCTAATATCTGAACAAGGGAAGGTCAAGACAGAGTCCAAGCAATCCAGCAAATTGCAAAGCCTCACAAGAAGAAACAATTGCTATTCTTTTTGGGCATGTGCTCCTGCTGTAGAATGTTTATCCAAAATTACGCAACCCTTGAGGTGCCCCTAAGTGACATAGCCCATGGCAAAGGGTTTCAGAACCAGAGTCCGTTGCAGTGGACCCCAGAGGCCGAGAGTGCCTTTGTTGAATTGAAAAAGACCCTCCAAAGTACACCTACACTAGGGATTCCGAATCCAAACAAGCCTTTTGTACAAACGGTGGATGAGAAGTGTGGCTGCATGACATCTGTGCTGTTGCAGGACCATGGGGGAAAATTGAGGCTGGTAGCTTATTTTTCAGCTAAACTAGACCCTGAAGCGGCAGGATTGCCTAAATGCTGACGAGCCGTGGCTGCAGCTGAAAAGGCTGTTGTAGCATCCAGAGACATAGTCAGCTATGGTGAGTTAACCCTACTGGTCCCACATGCAGTATCCTTACTGCTTTCCGAGCAAAGGACCACACACATGTCAGCAGCACATTGGCTCAGATACAATACTGTTTTATTGAAGATGCCTAACATTACAATAAAGCAATGTAATGTCCTTAACCCTGCTAGCCTTCTCCCCACAGAAGGAGATGGAGATCCACATGATTGTGTCGCTGTAACTAATGAAATTTGCGGCCCTAGACCAGGATTCAGCACTTCAGGATCCAGATATGGAGTTTTGTTGTGGATGGGTCAGCATTCAGGAGCAAGGAGACAGGCCAGAATTGTGTTGGGTATGCTGTAGTAACTACCCACGAGGTAGTCAAAGTGGGATCACTCCCTTCTCATCTGTCAGGACAAGCAGCGGATCTGATTGCCTTGACTGAGGCATGTAAATTGGCTAAGGGAAGGACAGTGAATATTTACACCGACAGCAGATACAGATTCGAGGTTCTACATGATTTTGGAACCCTGTGAAAACACAGGGCCTTCTTGACCTCCACCAGAAAGCCCATCAAACACCTTGGCATGATTTCTGACCTCCTGGAAGCGGTCCTATTGCCTAAATCAATCGCTATGTATAAATGTGAAGCCCACACGGAAAATAATGATTCTATTTCTCAAGGTATCGCAAGGGCAGACTCAACGGCAAGGACGGCAGCCCAGCAGCCGATATATGATTAGTTTGACATGTGTATGACAAAGATTTGTAGCCCTTCAGCAGACGTAAAGGAGTTACAGTCGCAGGCCACACCGGAAGAAAAGCGTGAGTGGACGAAAGCAGGGTGTAGCGTGAGGGAAGGGGTATGGTATGGCTCCAATGGTAAACCTTGCCTACCACGATCATTATTTCCATTCTATGCCAAACTGACACACGATAAGGACCATGTGCCAAAAAGGGGATGCATGGCAGTATTTCGGCACACTGGTACACTAAGGGATTTACTCATTACTCCCAGAAATATTGTGAATGATGTGTTATCTGTGCCACTAATAATGTGGGGAGGGGAATACAGATGAGTCAGGCAGCACACCCCCAACCCTAAAAACCCTTTGAACATGATTGTGTCGCTGTAACTAATGAAATTTGTGGTCCTAGACCAGGATTCACCACTTCAGGATCCAGATATGGAGTTTTTTTGTGGATGGGTCAGCAACATTTACAACATTTACAGATGGATTTTATTGAACTAACATCCAGCGAAGGGAAAAGGTATTGTCTGGTAATAGTAGATATGTTTTCCAAATTGGTGGAAGCATTCCCCATGTCTAAACAGGATGCCAGTGCAGTAGCCAAGGCTTTGCTAACTGAAATAATTCCAAGATGAGACATCGCTGAGAGGCTTAGTAGTGACAATGGGATACCATTTGTCAGTAATGCCCTACAGCAGATCAGTGATTATTTGGGAATAAACATGAGACAACAGTATGCCTACCACCCAGCGAGCGGTGGGACAGTGGAAAGATAAAATGCTTCCTTAAAAAATAAATTGACAAAATGTTGTGAGGAACTAGGGGTAACATGGACAAAGGCACTTCC
The DNA here is from genome assembly GCF_004010195.1 of Chiloscyllium plagiosum. NCBI lineage: Eukaryota > Metazoa > Chordata > Chondrichthyes > Orectolobiformes > Hemiscylliidae > Chiloscyllium > Chiloscyllium plagiosum. The sequence goes on from NC_057712.1 coordinate 55,358,087, forward strand.
AATTGTGCTAATGTATATGAGATCTAGAAGGAGAGGAAGAGCCAGTCTTCACCAGTTTGAGATTTTGTTTGGTAGACCGTCCAACACAGGAATTGGCCCAAGACCTAAGGTCCTGAAGAAGGGCTTATGCCCGAAATGTCGATTTTCCTGTTCCTTAGATGCTGCCTGACCTGCTGCGCTTTTCCAGCAACACATTTTCAGCTCTGATCTCCAGCATCTGCAGCCCTCACTTTCTCCTCCAAGACCTAAGGTAAGACAGGTAACAAGCCGCTGTGAGGATGAGATGTTGTGTTACTGTATAAAACTCTCTACACTTTTGTCTCAAATACAGAATCAAGTGAAAGCAGAACTACCCCAACCAGCAGAAGGGAAGCCGCACAATCTAGAACCTGGAGACTGGATAGTGGGGAAAGACTTCAGGAGGAAAAACTGGAAGGCAAAGAGGTGGCTGGGACCGTTTCAAGTGCTCCTTACAACACAGACAGCTATTAAGATCACTGAAAGAGCCACGTGGATACACATCAGCTATTGCAAACGTGTAGCTGGGCCTGAGGAGACATCGGACAACACTGAAACCAATTAAGTACAAGTAGTTGTTAGAAACCTCATACAAATATGGGGCTGCCCCAGCTCGCACTGTTAGCAAGCGTCCTGGTAGGACTTTTCACAAGGGCAGGGGCAAATGGGATATAGCCGCAGATGGTAATCTTAACTGAGGGTGCTAAGGGGACCTTCACATGCGGCCCATAGCCATTTAGAAATCAGGACGACTATAAATGGGATATTAAATATTTATGCAGGGATCCTTGCAATGCTGATGACTGGCACTTAGTAGTAGCTACCACGGCCAAAAGGATCAAGGTCAGAGGTGCCAGGGCACGGGTGGTAATATCTAAGTCTCAGAAGATCGATGAGGGAGTCTGGTGGTGTGGAATAGATAGACCCTTCTCTGACATCTATAGGCAGGTGAATATAGTGCTACAGTCAACCCCCTCCTATATGCAGTGCAGAAGGTCCTACAGAAGATAATAGCACTTGGGCATGTCGACCAACCAAACCAGATCATGGACCTGACCCCAAGCAGGGCAGAGGACATTAATGTCATGCCCAAACCCGAAGGGAGTCGGCCGGGGCTAGACAGCAAGTCTAACTCAGTAGTGGAATTGGCCCTTCAAGAGATAAATGGTGTAAATGTGACACCAGTAGGTTGGGAGGTGCGAAGGGCCATTGCTAGATGTGAAGGGAACAGAGCATGTGCTTTGGCCCTAATACAATACTGCAGATTAGACACTGGTTAACCTTGTTGGATATGTTTGCACACAGCCCAACGGTGGATTGCTGAACCAATCACAGAGAGCCTGGCGAGAAATGCTAGCCGTCTGCTTCCGCGAATACCCTGACCCCGATAAGAGGAGCAATTAGGGCAAATCTCGCACCACCACCTGAACTCAAGGCTAACTGCAGTCCCAAGGCTGACATGCTCCCAACCACAGCTTCCCACATAATGGAAGGCAGGGGAGAAACATGTATTTGCACCAACCGGGGAAGACTCCACTTGGGGAATCTCCCAGTGTACTATGACGCTGTACTTGAACAATGGCTCTTGCTCAGCAACCTATGCAAATGGTACGATCATAAATATTGCTTGTTCCTTTATCAATAATCAGACCATGATGGCAGGTATAATATGGGCCTATGGAGAGAAAAGGTACCACCCCACCTTCCCCTGGGATGGAAGGGGTGCTGCTACCCCGTGATACTGTCCACTGGCACAACAGTATTCATCCCAAGGGCTGGTAACAGGTGCACCCGAAGGAACATCCCATGGCATTGGAATGGGTACACACTCGCAGACCCCTGGACTACACCAGGAGCAAACATTGGGCAGTCTATTTTCTTGGGAGCAGGGACAACGGTAGCAATAAACAAGATTAATGGCCTTGCACATAGTGTATTACTGTAAGCAAATGAGACGGAGGAAGGCCTAGCACTCATTAACACTGAATTAACGTCACGGTAGAGTGGGGTCTACGCAATCGGATCTTCCTGCCGTGGGGCCACTGATAGTTTTACCATTTGGTACCCTAATGCACTCATAAGCAAGCAGTGATACAAAATCGATTAGTACTGGACATACTGACGGCCGAAAGAGGGGCGTCTGCAAAATGTTAGGTACCTCATGCTGTTTTAATATTCCTGATGAGTCCCAAAATAAATCATCTGAAGGCAGCGATACGACAGCTTCCCCCAGCAGATGACTCCTGGTTCTGAATGCTCACCTCCATTTTGGGGAGGAAGGGGTTATTAGATCCTCCACATTCTACTAGTTGTAGGACTGGTCTTACTCATAGTGTTTTGTATAGGACCCTGCTGTGTACCTGCCTATGCCGCTTGCTTATGAGTGCAGTAGGATACCAAATGGTAAAACTATCAGTGGCCCCACGGCAGGAAGATCCGATTGCGTAGACCCCACCCTACCGCGATGTTGACGAGTGTGACGTGTGAACATGGGCTGTGTACAGGGCACACCAGGGCAAGTGACGATACCAACACAAAGCTGTGTTACAGGTAGGTGGTGTCTGATGGTGTTCCCTAAGCATTTTTGATGTATAGCTATTCTAAATCTGTATTTGTTTTTTGGTTGTTGTCCTTGTTGTCATAAAATGATGAGGGCAGAGTGGTAGATATGATCTATATGGACTTCAGTAAGGCACTCAACAAGATTCCTGTTGTGGAAATTAAATCGACTCGACTCAACTGCTAGCAAGAGCAAAGAAAAAGCTTTATTTTGAAACTTTTGCATGCAGGACCGATACACTTGGCAAAAAAACGCTTTGTGTAAGGGCCATGAACAAAGTCATAAAATGACAACAAGGGAGAAAATGAAATGAAAAGTTAACAAAATTAACATTTACTGTGAAATCTGAAAGAGAATGCATTGCTAAATTTAATACTTCGCTGACCTTTGTAAACACTTTGCTGAATCTTGCAGTAGAGGAGACAGCTTGTCTTTGCTGAACTTTGTAGACATTCAACCTGGCCTTGTGAGCAGTCAAATTCAGCAGAAAAGCTAAGGAAAACATAAAGTCAGTTATGTCTATGGCAAAGGAATGAGAAAATAAGAACTCAAATGTTTCCCAGCCCTTGTCCTTGAGCATGTGATAAGAACGGTATAAAAAGAGTATGTGAACTTTGTTCATGGCCTTACACAAAGCGTTTTTTGCCAAGTGTATCAGTCCTGCATGCAGAAGTTTAAAAATAAAGCTTTTTCTTTGCTCTTGCTAGCAGTTGAGTTGAGTCGATTTAACTTCCACGACATGAATCTTGTTGAGCGCCTTACTGAAGTCCATATAGATCATGTCTACCGCTCTGCCCTCAGCAATCCTCATTGTTACTTCTTCAAAAAACACAATCAAATTTGTGAGAAATGATTTCCCATGCACAAAGTCATATTGACTATCCCTAATTAGTCCTTGCCTTTCCAAATAGATGTACATCCTGTTCCTCAGAATTCCCTCCAACAACTTGCCCATCACCGACGTCAGGCTTACTGGTCAATAGATTCCTGGCTTGTCCTTGCCACTTTTTAAAAATAGTGACACAACGTTAGCCAACCTCCAGTCTTCTGGCAGCTCATCAATCACTTTTCTAGCTTCCCATGAGTTCTCGGGTACACCTGATCAGGTCCTGGAAATTTATCCACTTGTATGCATTTCAAGACATCCAGCACTTCTTCCTCTGTAATATGGACATTTTGCAGGATGTCACCATCTATTTTCCTACAGTCTATATCTTCCATATCCTTTTCCACAGTAAATACTGATGCAAAATACTCATTTAGTATCTCCCCCATCTCCTGCGGCTCCACACACGCCTTGCTGATCTTTGAGGGGCCCTATTCTCTCCCTAGTTACCATTTTGTCTAATGTATTTGTAAAATCCTTTTGGATTCTCCTTAACTGTATTTGCCAAAGCTATCTCATGTCCCCTTTTTGCAAAAGTCAGAAACAGGAAAGGAGCAGTCACTTTATTGGGAGTTTTTCACAGACCCCCAGTAGCAACAGAGATGCGGAGGAATGGATTGGGAGGCAGATTTTGGAAAGGTATGGAAGTAACAGGGTTATTGTCATAGGTGACTTCAACTTTCCTAATATTTATTGGAACCTTCTTAGCTCAAATAGTTTGGATGGAACAGTTTTTGTCAGATGTGTCCAGGAAGGGTTCCTGACTCTGCATGGTGGCTCAGTGGTTAGCACTGCTGCCTCACAGCATCGGGGACCTGGGTTCAATTCCAGCCTCAGCTGACTGTCTGTGTGGAGTTTGCACACTCTCTCCATGTCTGCGTGGGTTTCGTCCGAGTGCTCTGAAATCCTCCCACAGTCTAAAGATGTGCAGGTTAGGTGAATTGGCCAAGCTAAATTGCTCATAGTGTTCAGGGATGTGTAGGATGCATTAGTTAGGGTAAATGTGGAGTAATAGGGTAGGGGAATGTGTCTGGGTGGGTTACTCTTCAGAGCATCAGTGTGGACTTGTTGGGGCGAAGGGCCTGGTTTGCACACTGAAGGGATTCTGTGATTCAATTCATAGATAGGCCAACTACAGGGGAGGACATATTGGATTTGGTGCTTGGTAACGAAACAGGCCAGGTGTCAGATCTCTTTGTGGGAGAGCATTTCGCTGATAGCGATCACAACTCCCTGACCTTTACTATAGTCATGGAGAGGAGAAAGTGAGGACTGCAGATGCTGGAGATCAGAGCTGAAAATGTGTTGCTGGAAAAGCGCAGCAGGTCAGGCAGCATCCAAGGAACAGCAGAATCGACGTTTCGGGCATAAGCCCTTCTTCAGGAATGAGGAAAGTGTGTCCAGCAGGTTAGGATAAAAGGTAGGGAGGAGGGACTTGGGGGAGGGGCGTTGGAATTGCAATAGGTGGAGGGAGGTTACGGTGAAGGTGATAGGCCGGAGAGGTCAGGAAGATGATTGCAGGTTAGGAAGGCGGTGCTGAGTTCGAGGGATTTGACTGAGACAAGGTGGGGGAAGTGTTGAGCCACGGGGTGGTTGGGTTGGTTGGTCCGGGTGTCCCAGAGGTGTTCTCTGAAACGTTCCGCAAGTAGGCGGCCTGTCTCCCCACATTACCACACCCTACTGCCTCCCCTTCAATCTTCCTTCAATTCTCATTTAATTTGTAAGTCAACATTCATAAATTCTGAAATGCACTCATGAAGTAACTGTTGGGAGTACTTTGGGGCCTTTGAATCTCTGAAATGAACAAGACTCGATGAAGCAAGGCAATCTTGACTACAACTGAAAAATGTGTTGCTGGAAAAGCACAGCAGGTCAGGCAGCATCCAAAGAGAGGGAGAATCGACGTTTCGGGCATAAACCCATCTTCAGCTTGTATGCCCAAAACATCGATTCTCCCGCTCCTTGGATGCTGCCTGACCTGCTGCGCTTTTCCAGCAACACATTTTTCAGCTCTGATCTCTGGCATCTGCAGTCCTCACTTTCTCCTAATCTTGACTACAACCTCGTTTGCCCATTTCCCCAAGGTGCTCTGTCCTACAATTGCAGCCAATGCATTACAGCTGCTATAACTCACACTAAAATGAAGCCTCCTAAGACATGACTACTGAGATTGATGATGGGTGTTCAGTTTCATTACAAAGGATGTCAGGGCTAAGGTATGCCTTTACTAACACATGTGTAATCTCTTGTTTGTCTCACTGATTCAACTTGGGGAAAAATGGTCAAGGTAAGGCCTGGTGAACAAACAGGCACTGCAAAGAACACAGGGAACATTTTGTCTCCATCCAACACGTATCCAGATGCAGCTACTAGTTGCATCTGGAGGAAGATGCTCTATGAAATGATCAAGCATGGAGGCAGAGAGTTCTGGCATAAACAGTACACACAGGCTCGGGTGCAGCTCTCTGAAAATGGTGGAGACCCAGTGAAGAAGACGATTAAGGATGTCCTGAACCATTGTGTCACACCTTCACAGCTGCTCACAAGGGCTCAACTGCAAACCCATCCTGACGGTCCTGAAGGTGATAGGTCCTCTATTTCTTTGTAAGCAGTTCATTTCATGGAGCAACTGGCTGTGTTGCAGTCCTCCACTCATAAGTGAATCTGGGATATTGCTGCAGCAATCTTTTGCTAGAGAGCACCTATTCATCTCATCCCTTCCTGAAGCAGTCAGTCAAACAGTGAGAACATGTCAGGCCATTGCTGAGCTCTTGGTGATAGATGGTACTATTGATGTACTCAAATTGCTATTATCAACCAATCATGTTTATGAATGGAAATGGATTTCACACTTTGAATATTCAACTATTTGTGACCTGAAGAGTCTCGTTTTGCAGTTCTGTGCTAGATTTCCAGGGAGCTTCCATGGCTTGAGTTTACTGGAGTATTCACAGATGCTATCCTCTTTGTAAGGCTTCCACCAATATAAGATTTATTGGGTCGTGATATTGTCAAAGCCTCGCCCATTGTACATCTAAGAAATCCTCAGATTATTGCAGAATAAAGGCACATTACTGCTCATGTTTCATATAATTCCTACAGTGTGGAAAGAGGCCATTCATTCTGTCAAGTCTGCACTGGCTCTCCAAAGAACATACCAAAGAGACCCAGTCCCCTATCCCATCCCTATATTTAAGATACCTACTCATCCATAAACTATCCTCCGGTTTAATTTAGTACAGCAAATCCACCTAACCTGCTAATCTTTAGACTATAGGAGGAAATTGGAGCACCTGGCCCATGGAGACATGGGGAGAATGAACACATTGAACATAGACAATCACCTGACACTGGAATTGAACCATCTGGATTCCTGTTGTTGTGAGGCAGCAGTGCTAACATTGAGCCACCATGCAATTTTGTATCAGGGCCATTGTGGAACAGATGGTAGGCCTCTTGAAGTTACCAAATGAGGTTCCAATATCTGAATTTGTCAGATGCTGCCTTGCAGGATATCTCTCATCATAGTGTTGTGGTGTGTGGTGCCCTTCACAATCTGAACTGGTTGATGAAGAAGATGTGCAGGAACGAGATAAATGCTCTGCAGATTATGATCTGAGATATGCCAGAAACAGCATCAATGAGAGGAAGATGGAGCAATAGTCTAGAGACTCCTGAAAGAATCTTAAAGACCCCACTTCCAGGATGACTAAACTGAATGGAGACTTTATGTTTGCTGGTCATGATTTAATTTGAACAATTTTCAGGTAGCCCTGCTTGATGTATTACACATTTCCATTGGTTTGATTTGTTGTCATTGTCCTTATTTTATTCAATGAAATGTTCAGTTCTTCTTTCAAGTGTGGATCTGATGTTCTCACCTCTGTGAAAGCTAAAGCCTGTGCAAACCTTGCCCTGGACCAACGTTAGTGATAAAGCAGCTGTGGTACACTTAGCATTTTCATTACATCATGATCCTGGGTTGATAGCAGTGAAATGATGCTTATTGCAAAGATAGATGAGGCATAGTAAGGAGTGGCACTTGCCCTTGGAGAGCACAATAGTTTACCACAGCTGCCTGTCTCTTTTCAGTGAAGCCACAGCACTAACTTTTGCTGTAACCTCTGTCTAAGATGGCCCAAGTACAACAGCTTCCTTATACAATGAGGAGAAAAAGCTTATCTCACCACAATCCTATTCAGCAGTGCCTGCGATGCATTCTTGGTAAACTTTGGTGCCGATTTAGTTTCCAACATCAATTTTTTGATTAGTTGGTGTAACTAACTAATGCTTCTGCACTTGAAATATCTGAAGTGTTGATCTGGACTTTAAATATGAGACCAACAATACTTCAACTACAAGTTCAAAATTCTGCTCCTTTTAACACTTGTTCCAGGTTACAAATGGAAATCTTGTAATCATGAGGACTCCATACTATCTCCATTACATATGCTAACAGAAGAAATACAAATCTATAATAATGCAGATTTATCTACTTTAGTGGCATTACCTACGGTGCAGCCATGATGTTTATATGTTTTTTCTTTTAACAGGATGTCTGACACTCCTGTTCTTTTTTTTTCTTTTTCTTTCCACACTACCACCTAACTGCGGTAGTGCTTATTTTTTCCCCAGCACCCATGTTGTGTGTGTGCAGGGGTGAGACACAGTGAAAGACACAAGGTGCATGAATTTTTATTCAAATTTCCACCACCATGAAAAAAGGAAACACCCAAATGGCCAGTAGATGGGGAAAAATACACTCCACTCCCTGTGGCGCCCACCTCTCCCTGAACAACTCCAGGGTGTCGGTGGACACCGCCTGCTCCTTTTCTAGAGACACCTGGGCTCTAACGTAACCGCCGAAAAGGGGCAGGCAGTCGGCCCTAACGACCCCCTCCATGGCCCGCTGCCTGGACCTATTTATGGCCAGTTTGGCCAGGCCCAGAAGCAGACCCACGAGGAGGTCTTCAGACCTGCCCTCCCTCCTCCGTACTGGCTGGCCATGATGTTTATACTTTTCTTTTTTTTTTCTTTCTTTTTTTTTATGGTGTGTGTGTGCAGGTGGGAGACACAGTGGAAGACACAAAGTGCACCAATCTTTATTCAATTTCCACCACCAGGAAGATAGGAAAACACCCGGGTGGCCAGTGACAAGCACTGCCCTTCACATCAAAGGGCAAGCACACCTGTTTTTTTTTTATTTAACCGCCACACTACCACCTAAGTGCGGTAGTGCTTATTTTATCCCCAGAACCCATGGTGTGTGTGTGCAGGTGTGAGACACAGTGAAAGACACAAAGTGAATCTCGAAGTGCAGCCAAAAACAGAGGAGAAGGTTTTTAAGGAAATCAAAAAGGGAGTGCAAACACCCACACCCAATATATACATGGTCCACGGACTCCACAGCGCCACAGAACAAGCAGTTGGGCTGGGAGTCCGTGAACCACCGCAATCTGCGGTTGCAGGGGAGCCATGATGTTTATATTCTGCAATTGTCAATTTGCTGATACTAATGGAACCAATCTAAGAATGATGCCTCTGATACTCTTTGCAGCTAAGACAAAATGTCCAAAGATAGAATGAGACAACAAGACCTTAGTGTCCCCGAGTTTCTCAGAAATAAATCGTACTGAAGCAATGAAATTCATTGAATTGACTGCTCTGATATTAACTCAATAGCAGCATTATTTGTTAACTGAAAGCAGACAGAAGATCAATGACCATGTAGTTCTGAATGTAAAGAATGAGGAAGAGGAATAAGGTGACATGAAGAAATAGTGCACAGCCAAGAAAGTAGATTTTGAACTGCTGAAAATGGTGGGTAGATTTCCATGTTCGTTCACAAGGTTTTCTGTCATCACTTTTGATGCCATTTTCCTGGATTTTCATGGACCATACAGAAATGTTATGGCACCTAGGTCATTTCTACATACAGCTTGTTATCATTGGTTTTGCTTATAGGCGGTCACACACTGCAGCATGAAGAAACATCTATTCCCTGTTTCCAACAACTCTGCCACTTTTCCATCTTCTACCTGGCGCTGCTACTATCTCTCTTCAGCAAAACACAAAATATATTGAAGCTACAGTAAAGAAATAAAACATTTCTTATTTATTAAATATTATTCAAAATGCTAGATGTGATGCATGGATCCTTTTGGTTCCATGCAACATGTATGTATTCTGTACACTAACTTCAGATTTTCTTTGGTGCTTACTGAGTGATGGAAGCTGTTGTTGGAGGCTGTGGACTTGTTGAGATAGTTATGGTCTTAACTTGCTTGCTACTAAATCACGTAGACATCTCTATCAAAGCTGCAGCAATGGTTGAGAATGCAGTGCCTGCACTCTGTTGGACACGTTCTTAGTCTTTAGAGGGACTTGGATGGAGAATATGTAGATGTCTTGAAAAGATATCACCATTCTCGAACCATTCCTATGCCACTTCCCCAAAGCTGCAGTATCCTGGCTGGATGCCCAGTAAACTGAATGAGGGCAGCCAGCACAGACATGTTCTTTCTTTAAACAATGTGTAAGTTCAGTGGCTGAACCCTCAGGGAAATAAGCTGCAATACATACACAAAGATCTATAAAGTTCAAGCAAGGGTTTTGCTTAAAAATATTAAGCTTCTTGCAATATATGAAATCAATTGTCATGTCACTTTGATTGTTTTGTTATAAGATTTTAAAAAAACATACAGCCTGGGTAGGAAGAACTGCCTCTTTAAATTGAGATCCATATCCCCCGCCCCTAAAGGCAGCTGCTTCCTCTGTTATTTCCTTTTATTTATTTGGCGTAAAAACATTTGTAGAAAGATTAGGAAATCTCAAGAGATTGCCGGGGACAAAAGATTATTTTCTATTGAAAACAATTTGAATGTTATCCATAATGTGATATAATTGGCTGCCAGGTTTGTTCATTGACAGCTTTTACACGTGGGACTTAATAACTGAGAAAGTGTTTATTATAAACCTCTTCCAAAGAACTTCCCAATTTAACTAGTACCTCATTTACAGACTTGATGGGCTAAGTTGTATTCTTTATTATTCTATGATTTTATAAGGATTGGTCCCAGGATGAAAAGGGCAAATGTTTTCAGTCTTTCTTCGTCACTCTGAGTATTAGCACCTGCTCACCCACTGTGACCTCAGCAGAAAATCGATAGAAACCTCTAAATAATGACATAAACACCTGACAATTATGCATCTGCAATGATTTAAGCAATGACTTAAGTTCCCTGAAAGTGGAGTCACAATAGTTAGCATAGTGAAGGAGACGTTTGGTATGTTTTCCTTTATTGATCATAGTATTGAGTATAGGAGTTGGGAGGTCATGTTGCGGCTGTACAGGACATTGGTTAGACCACTGTTGGAATATTTTGAGCAATTCTGATCTCCCTCCTATAGGAAGGATGTTGTCAAACTTGAAAGGGTTCAGAAAAGATTTACAAGGATGTTGCCAGGGTTGGAAGATTTAAACTATAGGGAGAGGTTGAATAGGCTAGGGCTGTTTTCCCTGGAGCATCGGAGGCTGAGGGGTGACCTTTTCGAGGTTTATAAAATCATGAGAGGCATGGATAGGATAAATAGATAAGGTCTTTTCCCTGGGTTGAGGGAGTCCACAATTAGAGGGCATAGGTTTGGGGTGAGAGGGGCAAGATTTAAAAGGGACCTAAGGTGCAACTTTTTCATGCAGAGGGTGGTGCGTGTATGGAATGAGCTGCCAGAGGAAGTGGTGGAGGTGAGTACAATTATAACATTTAAAAGGCATTTGAATGGGTAAATGAATAGGAAGTGTTTAGAGGGATATAAACAAAATACTGACAAATGGGACTAGATTAATTTAGGATATCTGGTCAACATGGCCAAGTTGGACCGAGGGGTTTGTTTCCATTTTGTACATCTCTATGGCTCTATCAGGAGTAGAGATTGAAGGCTTTTCTGGAACAGTAATAGCGCCCGTATTTTTGAGCCCGAAGGGTGGGCTTCAAGTCCGACCTCCACCACAGGTTAGTTAGAAGTATACAGGAGTGGACATTTAGCCCTTTGAGTAGTTCCACAACTCATCAAGATCATGGCTTTTCTCGCCACAGCTACAGCAGGAAATGAGAACTTTTCCAATTTTCTACCTGTTGGCATTAGTCTTGTGAAGTTTATCTCCAGTGGTACCTGAATGTTTCTTCAAATGAGGCTGAGCAGGTTTGGTGTACATTAGGAGAAAAATGGTGAAGGCTGTTATTAGCCTGGGGATGTCCTGCACAGTTCATTTGTCCTTAGCATGGCAAATAATGGGAAATTAGCATCTTGCTCCTTTGGTCAGGCACCTGTCATGTCAGGTGGGATGGTGCAAAGCAGAGATATCCTCTTCCTCTAGGACCAGCGGAGTAGGCTATGACATAGACCCTGTAGTATAGGTCAGTGCAACCTCAGCGATCTGGTGGAACCCCATCCCCTACCAGAAAGAAGAAAGTTAATGACATTCTCCACTATATCAGGGGAAGAATCTCCATTTTCTTTCTGAAACTTCATACTTAAGTACCTTTGCTACTCCGCAAACCTCCCAGCAAGACTCATGCTTTACCACTAATTTTGCATGCAATTTAATCTAATCTAAAAATCTAACCACTCCTCACTCAATTTTACACACATCAACACAGTACCCCACCCCCTCCCCACATACCACTAACTCTGGATGGTCTCTGAGCTGCCTGCTCATACACCCAAGACATACCACCTTCTTTATTGACCTGAACCGACATTTAAAGCTGTGCTGTCCACTTTCACTTCATTCAATTGCTCCCTTTCTCTCATTTTAAGAGAAAACAGATGACAACAAGGCAGTATTATGCTTGGCTAGGGTACTATGATGGAAATCAGGCCCTACTATTCTCAGAGTCATCACAACAGTTAAAGGTTTTATCAGAGTACGCAGAATTTCCCAATTTATCTACCTTTTAGACCCAGGATTGACATAACACATGCACCAGAATTGCTACTTATTCCACATAAATAGATTTTAACTCAGGGCGAGCTTGCCAATTTGATTCATAATTGACTTAATAGTAGGAGACAGAGGGTAGTGGTTGAGAGTTCCTCTTTGGACTGGAGCCCTGTGACCAGTGATGTTCCACAGGGTTTGGTTCTGAGTCCTCTTTTGTTTGTCATTTATATAAATGATTTGGATGAGAAGATAGAAGGCATGGTTAGTAAATTTGCCAATGACACCAAACTTAGTGGTATAGAAGGTTTTCTAAGATTACAAAGAAATCTTGATCAATTAGGTCAATGAGCTGAAGAGTGGTAGATGGAATTTAATTTGGATAAATGCGAGGCATTCTATTTTGGTACAACAAACAGGGTAGGACTTATACAAATTAATGGTAAGGTATTAAGGAGTGTTGTAGAACAAAGAGACCTAGAGGTTCAGGTACATAATTCTTTGTTTGAGTCACATTTCGACAGGGTGGTTAAAAAGGTGTTTAGCATGCTTGCCTTTGTTGCTCAGTTCTTTGAGTATAGGAGTTGGGAAGTCGTGCTGAGGTTGTACAGGACATTGGTGATGCCTTTTCTGGAATACTGTATCCAATTCTGGTTGCCAAGTTATAGGAAGGATATTATTAAGCAGGAGACAGTTCAGAAGAGATTTACTAGGATGTTGCTGGGTATGGAAGGTTTGAGTTATAAAGAAGGCAATTTTTGACATATAGAGTGGTTCCTGAGTGGAATGAACTTCCAGAAAAAGTGCTGGATGTAGGTACAATTACAACATTTAAAAGGCATTCCATTAATTACATGAATAAAAAAATGTTTGGAGGGATATGGGAAAAGTGCAGGCAAGTGAGATTAGTTTAGTTTGGGATTATGGTTGGCTTGAACTGGTTGGACTGAAGGATCTGTTTCCATCTGTATGACTTCATGACTCTATGTGCAGAGAAGATTTGTTAGAATCAAACCAGGGATAGAAGGATTTGAAAAAATTGGGATGGTCTCCTTAGAGCAGAGACGGTTATGAGGAGATTTAATAGACGTGCTCAAATTTGTGCAGCAGTTAAAGAGGAATTACTTCCAGATGTTCAAATTTGTGAAGTAAATAAGGAGGAACAATTTCTCGTGACAGAAGAAATAACCAAGGTATACAAATTTAAAGTGACTGTTGTCACGTTCTTCTATTTTTCACAAATGTAGTGAATCATTCAGCTTTATATAAACAGGATAGAAATATTAAACTTATTGAGAAACATCTCAAAGACTTCCCTCCATATATTTTAAAATGACAGCTTATGTTTAATCCATAGATCAGGAAATAATGAGTAGAGCGCTGGTGCACAAAGACAATTCAATAAGGAAGCAACTCCTGAACAATTATCATTTTGAATTGCATAACAATAGTTCTCTCTGCCAGGTGGCTAAACTAAGTGTTGAGAGTATGGAAAAGCAGAGCAGGTCAGGCAGCATCCGAGGAGCAGGAGAGTCGACGTTTCGGGCAACAGCCTTTATTCTTGATGAAGGGCTTTTGCTCCTGCTCCTTGGATGCTGCCTGACCTGCTGTGCTTTTCTAGCACCACTCACTCGACTCTAATCCCCAGCATCTGCAGTCCTCACTTTCACCTAGCTAAACTAAGTGGTCAACGTTTGAAATTTCAGTGAGTTAGTTAATTAATTGATTTTGATTCCAGGCTTCCTGACCAGTTAAACAACATAAACAGGATCATTTGCTCATTCAATCAATCATTCAATCAAAGAGCCATGTACAGAGGCAAAGAGTATTACTGCAGTAAAAAAGGCCTTTCAACCCTGTCAGCTGGTCATCAAAAACCTAACTAAACCTAGTTATGTAGAAATATAGGAATAGCAGTAGGCCATTCAGCCTTTGTGCCTTTTCCCCCATTCAATGAGATCATGGCTGATCTGTGGCCTAAATTCATATACCTGCTTTTGACTCATAGCCCTTAATAACTTTGCCTAACATAAATGTAATATTTTTAGGTTTAAAATTAACAACTGATCCTAAATCTACTATTGTTTGTGGAAGAGAATTCCAAATATTTACCAGCCTTTGTGTGTAGAAGTGTTTCTAACATCTCTCTTGAATGGTCTGGCCCTAAAAGTCAGACTAAGCGTCCTAGTTCTAGAATCTCCAACCAGTGGAAATAGTTTACTGAGCCTGTTGTTCCTTGTTAATATCTTGAAGATTTCAATCAAACCACTCCTTAACCTTCTAAATTCTAGAGAAAACATATCTTATTTGATTGTGATATCTTCTCTTAAATTAAACCTTGCGGTTCAGGAATCATTCTTGTAAACCTACACTGTACTCCCTCCAAAGCCAAAATGACCTTCCTCAGGTGTGATATCCAAATCTGCTCACAATACAACTGCAGTCTAATCATGGTGTTGTATAACTGCAGCATAATATCTGCATCCTTGTGTTCCAGTCCTCTAGATATTAAGGCCAGCATTCCATTAGCTTTCTTGATTATTTTTTGCAGTTTTTCTTGATATTTTAAAGATCAATGCACTGAACCCCCAAGTGTCTTTGGATATCCACTGTATTTAACTTCATACTGTCATAAATTACCTTGATATATACTCTTTTAAATCCAAATGAATAACCTCACATTTGCTTCTTTGAACTCCACCTGCCACAGTTTTTCATATTCATTTAATGAATATCCCCTTGTAATTTTATGTTATCGTCTACACAGTCTATAATGCTACCTAACATTATGCCATCAACAAATGTGAATATAAGACTTTCTATATCATTAATAAATAATATGAATAATTGAGGTCTGAGCACAGATTCTTGTGTGACACCACTGGTCACATCATGCCAATTAGAGTAACTGCACATTATCCCTATTTTCTGTCACCTACCCCTTGTGGACAAGTGACCATAGGCCCAAAGTTGGACATTCTAAATTGATCCACATTCTGGACAAATCAGACTTGGTAGAAAATTGGCCAAACTAAATTAAATAGCAGTCAGCACCTATTGGCGACAGAGAGGTCAATGAGTCACAGAAGTTCATTAGAACCAGTTCCAACTAGTCCAAGGGTTGTACATAGAAGAATTGTTCAGACATTCTGGCACCTTGATTTTGAAGTCAGTGTTTGAGGACATGCACTTTACATGTCCCCAGCATGGCAACAGTGAGGGGTGTTGGTGTGACTCTCTTGGATGTTTTGAACCCTGCTCATGACCAAACACCACTGGCCAAAGGCCACAGAATATATAGGAAGGTCCAGGGTGAGGTGTGATAAAAACACAAACCTGGAAGCTATCTCCTCAGCGAAAACTTGTACCAAGCTTTGCCGCAACCTGAGAAGACCCAGGAGAAGATTGGACTTGACTTGTGAGACTCACCTTCACAGAAGAGAGCCAGCTCCTCATCAGAGAAGAAAGAATTATAACTGCCCAGCTCAAAAAGTATGGATCATTACTTATCTCTATCAGATGTATAGAGCTAGATAGAGTAAATAGTGTGGAATTTTATGAGATACTCGAATGGTATTTTGAACAAGAAATATTTTAAAAATAAAATCAAGTTGAACTGCAATCCGAATTCTATGTCTTTTCTTCTGCCTCACTAACAAGGTAACTTGGGTAAAGTGTTTTTAATACATACACTGGTTCAAATGCCCAAAGCATGGACAACACATTCAATCAATTTCTTAGTGATGTTAGTAATTTGTCCTCAATTCCATGGGCTTTTACCTTAGTCAACAGTCCCTTATTTTGGACTTGATGAAATGTCTTCTAAACATCCATATAAACAACATCCATAGACATTTCCCACTACCTTAGTTACCTTTTCAAAAACATTCAATGAGGTTTGACAGGCATGACCTATTAGTCATGAATCCATGCTGGCAGTTCCTGAGTAACTGCAAATTTTCAAGATGTGCAGTTACCCAATCCTTGATTATAGACTCCAACAATTTCACACCACAAATGTTAGGCTAACTGGTCTCTAATTCCCTGGCATTCAATTTTTTTGCCCTTCTTAGAAAGTGGAGTGACATGTGCAATTTTCCAATCCAGAGAGACAACTCCTGTATCTAGGAAGCTCTGAAGGATTTTAGTTAGAGCATCTACAGTGTGCTCATAAAGTTCCTTTAATACTCTCCAATGGAAACTGGTAATTCCTCACTCTTTAATTCCATTAATTTGCTCATTATCCATTTTTACATACATTAATTTTATTCAATCCCTCTCCTCAATCCCTTATTAATTTCTTCAGGACTTCTGACATCTTCCTTTTCTATTGTAAATGCTGAGGCAAAGTAATTATTCCACAAGTGGGCGGCACGGTGGCACAGTAGTTAGCACTGCTACCTCACAACACCAGAGACCCGGGTTCAATTCCCGCCTCAGGCAACTGTCTGTGTAGAGTTTGCACATTCTCCCCATGTCTGTGTGGGTTTCCTCCGGGTGCTCTAGTTTCCTCCCACAGTCCAACAAAAATGTGCAAGTTAGGTGAATTGGCCATGCTAAATTGCCCATTGTGTTAGGTGAAGGGGTAAATGTAGGGGAATAGGTCTGGGTGGGTTGCTCTTCGGAGTGTCGGTTTGGACTTGTTGGGCCAAAGAGCCTGTTTCCACACTGTAAATTATGTAATCTAATCCTCAAGTCATTCCCCATTGAATCTTTAGTGAATCAACATTGCTTCTGACCATCTGCTTTCCCTTTAGAGTCAGAGAAATGTACAGCATGGAAACAGACTCTTTGGTCTAACTTATTCATGCCGACCAGGTATCCTAAGCTAATCTAGACCCATGTGCCAGCACTTGACCCACATCCCTCTAAACCCTTCCTATTAATGTGCCCATCCAAATGTAGTTTAAACGTTGTAACTGTACCGGCCTCCACCACTTTCTCTAGCAGCTCATTCCATACACAAAACTATGCGCAATTTGCACAATTGTGGCCTAAGTGTGTCTCATACAGTTCGATCAAAACCTCCCTGCTTTTTTATTCAAAGCCTTAGCTAATGAAGACAAGTTTCAATATGCCTACTTAACCACCCTATCCATCTGTCTTATTGCAATCAAGGGTCTGTCGACATGCACAACACAGTCCCTCTGATTCTGTATACTTCCCAGAGTTTTAGCGTTCATTGCGTACTCCTTTGCCTCATTAGTCGTCCCAAAATGCATTACTTCACATTTATCAGGATTAAACTCCTGGAACAAACACATTAAAATAAACTATACTATTTACTTTTTAAAATAAATACCAAACCCTATAGAAGATCAAAACACGAGGATCATGGTGAAAGTAAATGACATTGTCCCCCAGGTTGGTTCAGGTAAGCAAAACAAACTGGTCACAGTGCTTACAAGTGTACCGGCCTCCACCAGTGCTTACATCTTACCATCTAGGGTAATACATAGAACATAGAACATTACAGTGCTGTACAGGCCTTTCAGCCCTTTACGTTGCGCCAACCTGTGGAACCAATTAAAGTCCATCTATCCAACACTATTCCATTTAAATCCATATGTTTGTCCAATGATCATTTAAATGCCCTTAAAGTTGGCGAGTCTACTAGTGTTGCATGCAGGGCGTTCCAAGCCCCTATTACTCTCTGAGTAAAGAAACTACCTCTGACATCTGTCCTACATCTACTGTCCCTCAATTTAAAGCTATGTCCCCACATGCTAGCCATCATAATTTGAGGAAAAAGGCTCTCACAGTCCACCCTATCTAACCCTCTGATTATCTGATATGTCTCAAGTAAGTCACGTCTCAACGTTGTCCTCTCTAACAAAAACAGCCTCAAACCCTTCAGCCTTTCCTCATAAGATGTTCCCTCCATACCAGGCAACATCCTAGCAAATCTCTTCTGAACCCTTTCCAAAGCTTTCACATCCTTCCTATCATACTATGACCAGAAATGTACGCAATACTACAAGTGTGACCGCAACAGAGTTCTGTATGGATGCAGCATGACCTCATGACTCCGAACTCAATCCCTCTACTAATAAAAGCTAACACACCGTATGCCTTCATAACAACCCTATCAACCTGGGTGGCAATTTTCAGGGATCCATCTCCATGGATACCAAGATCTCTCTGCTCATCTGCACTACCAAGAATCTTAGCATTAGCCCAGTACTCTTCATTCATGTTGCTCCTTCCAAAGTGAATCACCTCGCACCTTTCCGCAGTAAACTCCATTTGTCACCTCTCAGTCCAGCTCTGCAGCTTATCTATGTCACTCAGTAACCCACAACATCCTTTGGCATTATTCACAACTCTTAATGTCATCTGCAAATTTACTAACCCATCCTTCTTTGCCCTTATCCAGGGCATTTGTAAAAATGACAAACAGCAGTGGCCTGAAAACAGAACCTTGTGGTACACCACCAGTAATTGAACCCCAGGATGACCATTTCCCATCAATCATCACCTCCTGTCTTCTTTCAGCAAGCCAATTTCTGATCCAAACCGTTAAATCATTCTCAATCTCATGCCTCTATATTTAATGCAATAACCTACTGTGGGGAACCTTATCAAATGCCTTACTGAAATCCATATACACCATGTCAACCACTTTACCCTCAACCACTTGTTTGGTCACCTTCTCAAAGAACTCAATAAGGTTTGTGAGGCATGACCTAACCTTCACAAAATCATATTGACTATCCCTAATCACCTTAATCCTTACTAGATGATTATAAATCCTATGTCTTATAACCTTTTCCAACACTTTACCCACAACTGCAGGTGCAGGTTAGGTGAATTGGCCATGCTAATTGCCCATAGTGTTAGGAGCATTAGTCAAGGGTAAAGGTAGGGGAGTGGGTCTGGGTGGATTGCTCTTCAATAACCTTTTCCAACACTTTACCCACAACTGAAGTAAGGCTCACTAGTCTATAGTTACAAAGGTTGTCTCTCCTCCCCTTCTTGAACAAGGAAACAACATTTGCTATCCTCCAGTCTTCTGACACTATTCCTGTAGACAATGACGACCATAAAGATCAAAGCCAAAGGCTCTGCAATCTCCTCCCTGGCTTCCCAAAGAATCTTAGGATAAATCCCATCCGGCCCAGGGGACTTATCTGTTTTCACATTTTTCAGAATTGCTAACACCACCTCCTTGTGAACCTCTGATGAAGGGCTTTTGCCCGAAACGTCGATTTCGCTGCTCCTTGGATGCTGCCTGAACTGCTGTGCTCTTCCAGCACCACTAATCCAGAATCTGGTTTCCAGCATCTGCAGTCATTGTTTTTACCTCAATCTCATCTAGTCTAGTAGCCTGTATCTCAGTATTCTCCTCAACAACATTGTCTTTTTCTAGTGTGAATACTGACAAAAAATATTTTTTTACAACTTCTCCATCTCCTCTGATTCCATGCACAGCTTCCCACTACCGTCATTGATTGGCCTTAATCTTACTCAATCATTCTTTTATTTCTGATAAACCAATAGAAAGCTTCAGGATTTTCCTTTATCCTATCTGCCAATGACTTCTCATGTCCCCTCCAGACTCTTCTTAGCTCTCTCTTTAGGTCTTTCCTGGCTAAGTTGTAACTCACAAGTGCCCGAACTGAGTCTTCATGTCTCATCCTAACATAGTCTCCTTTTCCTCCTGATAAGAGCTTCAACTTCTTTAGTAAACCACAGCTCCCTCACTTGACCACTTCCTCCCTGCCTGGTAGGTACATACTTATGGACATGCAGCAGCTGTTCTTTGAATAAGCTCCATATTGCAATTGTGCCCATCCCTTGCAGTTTCCTTCCCCTTCCAAAGTCTTGCCTAATTGTATCATAGTTACCTTTCCCTCAGCTATAACTCTTGCCCTGTTGTATATACCTATCCCTTTCCATCACTAAAGTAAACATAACTGAATTATGGTCACTATCACCAAAGTGCTCACCTACCTCCACATCTAACACCTGGCCAGGTTCATTACCAAATCCAATGCGGCCTCACCCCTTGTTGGCTTTCTACATACTGTGTCAGGAAACCTTCCTGCACACATTGGAGAAAAACTGACCTACCTAAAGTACTTGAACAATAGATTCCCAGTCAATATTTGGAAAATTAAAGTCCCAGTACAACTACCCTGTCACTCTCGCTCCAATTGAGAATTATCTTTGCTATCCTTTCCTCTACATCTCTGGAACTATTTGGAGGCCTATAGAAAACTCCCAACAGGGTGACCTCGCTTTTCCTGTTTCTCACCTCAGCCCATACTACCTCAGGAGACGAGTCCTCAAACATCCTTTCTGCCACTGTTCTTGATTAACAATGCCACACCTTCCCCTCTTTTATCATCTTCTCTGTACTTACTGAAACATCTAAATTCTAGAACCTGCAACAACACTTTCTGTCCCTGTTCTATCCATATCTCCGAAATGGCCACAACATCGAGATCCCAGATGCTAACCCATGCTGCAAGTTCATTCAACCTATTCTGAATGCTCATATTGAATAGATACACTTCCAACCAACTTTATGCTTGCTGGTGCCGTCTTGTGACCTTGAAACCTTGATCTCAATACTCTGAACTTCCTGTATACTGGAACTACAATTTAGGTTCCCATCCCCCTGCTGAATTAGTTTAAACCTTCCCAAATATTCCCTCCCCCCGCCCCCCCGAGAATATTGGAACACCTCTGCTTCAGGTGAAAACCATTCTGTTTATAGAGGTTCCACCTATCCGAGAAAGAGCCCCAATTATCCAAGGATCCAAAACTCTCCCTCCTGCACCATCTCGGTAGCAATATGTTCAATTCCTCTCTCTCCTCCTATTTCTCGTCTCGCTACAAAGATGTCATCCACATATCTGACCCAGAGTTTGGGTTGAATTGGCGGTAAGACTGCTTGTTATAATCTTTGCATTACAGCTTCTGCTGAGTCCAGAGATGGGTGAGCCCATGGGTGTGCTGTTGATTTGGCACGGGCATGGGCAATAAACGAGAGGTAATGCCTCTGTTTGTTCTAGTGCTAAGTTTCCAAAAAAATGGTACCAAAAGAGGGAGTTTGACCCCACCCCACAGCTCACCAATAGGATAAACAACACACTGAGGAATCTACAAAAAAAGGACAGATAACCAGGTTTGACCTACAGGGAATGAAACTTGAAAGCGACAACACCCCCAGATTCTTTGGACTACCTAAAGTGCACAAACCAGACATCCCACTCAGACATCGTATCACTACCAGGGACACCATCACACAAACTGGCTAAAGAGCTACAGCAGAAACTGAAACACCTGATCAGCAGATCCAGACACTGTATACAGTCAACGCAGGAATTCTTGGATATCATCAGAAATATACACATAGACCAGGAATTCTTGGATATCATCAGAAATATACACATAGACATGGTCTCATTCGATGTAATGGCACTGTTCACCTCTATCGACAAAAACCTAGCCAGAGAAACAATAGCCAACCTGGACATACAGAACAGACAAGAAGACGGTGAACCTATCAACAAAGCCGGCATACTCAAACTACTGGACCTGTGCCTCACAACACACTTCACATTCAACAATCAAATATATGAACAAATCAACAGCACACCCATGGGCTCACCCATCTCTGGACTCAGCAGAAGCTGTAATGCAAAGATTATAACAAGCAGTCTTACCGCCAATTCAACCCAAACTCTGGGTCAGATAT